>NC_058405.1:104152488-104216854 GCF_002201575.2 Neomonachus schauinslandi
TGGAACTTCCCTAAAATGGAAAGGTGTCCAAATTGAAATTCTATACCAATCAATTCTTTATTCGTTGGCTTATTCAAAAAGCAGTTAGTAAGAATCTGCTATGCTAAAAAAACACTAGAAGAAAGTTTAATCTGTAAGAATTGACCTGTGACCTGAGTTTTCAGGATCTAGAATGATAACTGTAACATTGTGAGTCTTAATTCTGAATCCAGAAGATTTTTAATTTAGGATTGTTTTCAAATACATTTAAAATTTGTATCTCTTGTCCACAGCCTGAAGCTAATTTCTTTTGAAACAAAATTAGTAGGAAAACGATGTCCATATCCCCTAATTAAGACAAACCTATATCCAAAGTACAATTATTTTTACTGTAAGATTCATAGTTACCTCCTCGTTGATGTGTATTTACCATGTACAACTTTTAGCAAAGAAAAAATTGAAAAAATTGTTTCTTGATTTGTAAAATATAATTGTGCGACCTTTCTAATGCAAATTTCAAAGTCAACATTTAATTAACATACAGTAAATTATCCTGTAATCATTACTGCTTAAAGACTGTCACTGTGTGCTGGCTATGGTTTCCAAAGAATAAAACATCCATTAATGGTATGCTGAATTCTCTTCTGTTTTGCTCTCATCCTTAGCCAGTCTAATCCTCTTAGCTTTTTGGTCCTATGGCCTGTGTCAGTTCTTATTCTACTTGAGGATTTAAGGAATCATCAAAAGAGAACCATCCTTGCTTCAAATGTAGGTTCATCTCTTTGCATATTGGCCATCATCAATTGATTGTATAAAATTTCAGACCTTGTACAAATATTCATCTAGCACTTGATTTCTTGCATTCTTGTCTACCTGTTTATTACTATAATTTGCATAATTTATCTAAAGCATATGTTTTACATATATATCCTTATTTATTTCTAACTAATCCTATTGAGTAGGTAGTTGTCTTAGGTTGGGAGTTTTACCAGCATATCCCGAGACACAGGTTCCTGGAATAGTGACTTAATTGAGGGAATGTTCTCCAAGAAGGTAGGTGAGAGAAACAGGATAGGACAGGAACAAAAAAACTAAACAAAATATCGTCTCTGCAGGTGACTAGTATCAACCTAATTCCACAGGAAGCTCTGAAGCACAGAAAGTACCACAGAGTTTTTCCGACCTTAAGGCAAGGTAGTTGGTGTCTGGTATCCCTTGTAGATCAGTCACTGGCTGGTCCTGGGCAGGGAGAAAGGTAGTGAACTGTTAATACCTCTCCTCATAGCGGCTGGAGTTGGGTGTGTGGTCCAGCGCAGTGATTCAGAGCAGGGCACCAAAGCACCCTTTGCAGTCTTATCATCTGTCTAGAATGACATATTTAGTAACTAATAAAGAACCACATTCCATTATCCTTAATCTTAAATTTTACTCTATTGTTTTCTAGACCTGGGACTTATTCTGATCCCTGATAACTTGTCAAGCTTCAAAACGGCCTGGCTCCCCCCAGTGCTAGTATTCAAGTGGAAAATCAGCTTTGTAGAAGCCGAGTATAGGGGGAAGCTGAGAGATGAGCAGGATCTATTCCTCCATTTATATCTCTTTCACTGAAGAGTGACTTTATGGACAACCAGAATGGTCTTTGGTCCCAGAGAGTGACGTTGGCCAATGGCCATTTTGGTCCATTTCTTCCTTGTCCTGGTGGCTTGTATTAGGACTGGGATGGACAAAAGTTTGGAGAGTCTCTGGGATGGTGAGATATAGGAGGGAAGTTCCAAAGATCTCAAGAAAGATCTGACTCGTCCTGTTATTTTTCTTAGGAAATGTACAGTAAGCTAGTACTCACTCACCCCAAGGAATTGAAGATGCAAAAAAGTTCAGAAATATCCCATCTCTTCTTTGCAACTAGATTAGGAGTGAGACCTTCAAGATCTCAGCCGAAGCTCTGGGGGACTCTAGGGATACCTAAATATTGAAGGGTGTGGGTTGTGACTGGGCAGAGAAGCATAGAATGTGGCAGGTAGTGTCCATATCACTAGAGATAGTGCATTGTCACTGACACGACGTAATAGATGTTTGGGAATGCTAAGCTTTTGCTCTTTTAACATCCCCATCTGAGTCTGCTGTGGTGCAGCATGCTGCATACCAGTGACCAGGTAACAACATCAATCTATTTTAGCTCATTTCATTTGACACATCATTGAATAATAATGAAAGCTAATTTTAAACAATTTAGCAATCTGCCTTTGCATGAAATGTATCCATGCCAAGAATATTTTCACTGTTCATTGAAAAATTTACTATTCCCAAGCATGCAACTCACTTTGTTAAAAAGTGATTATGATTTAATTTAACCTGTCTATGTGACTAGAAGGATCCCAACATTTCTTATGGAAATACTGTGACTTTCTTCCTGGAAGCATGCTTTACACTAAATGGAGAAATATTGGGGCAACTATCAGACCTGTATTTTGTCTTGAGGCAATTGAGAGTGACCAGTTAACTTGGCAAGAATCCATCTAAGATGAGTGACTCAGGTGAAGAAGCTGTAATTTATTTTTTAACCTCAATCACTCAGTGTCAATTTAGCAGTTCTCTGTTGGTAAATATCTCTCTTAAATTCTGAGTCATTTTGCAACAGTGATTCTGAGTGAATCTGTCGGAACTGAGTTGTCAGGGCTAATCACCATGGCTAGATTTGGTAATACTCCCATCTGTGGTAGCTGCAATGTAAGAGCTCAGTTGACTCATGAACTCATCCAGCCTAATGCATCCTGCACTTGGGATGCTGTGATGTGACAGATTGACTTAAGGACCTCTCTTCCCTTCTCCATTTTGGCCGCACACACAACCATTTGTCTATATGTTATTTAGAAGAAATCTATTTCCCTAGTCACTACCTCACTAGGGGTGTTTAGATGGAGAAAGGGACAGAAAAGGAACATACTTGGCCTTTGAATCCAGGACTTGTGGCCAGACCTCTTGCTTCTTACAGACAACACCTTCTATCAACCACATTTCTCACTGGCTACTTCTTCAACTTAATTCCTTTAAAAATAAGGCGAATACCTGCTGTCACTTTCTCACCAACTTAGTTCCTTTTCTCACCGTAATTCTTGTTCCACTTTCACACCTTCATTGAAGTTACTTTTGTCAATATAAAAAAATATCTTTCTTTATAAGTGCCTAGCTAAGAGACCCTAGTAAGTCCCTTGATTATTTCATCCCTTACATTGTTTTTACAAAGCTGTTCATTCCCTCTGTTAAAACAAACCAAACCAAACCAAACAACCAACCACCAACCAACCAACCAACCAACCAACAAAAAACGCTGTTCTAATCATGGATTGGGATATTTCATTCTCAGTTGAATTTCCAACCCTCTTCCTGGCTGTGGCTTCACGGTGTCATTTGAGGCATTTGTTCCCGATACTACATCTTAAATGTTGATGTTTCCCAGAGTTTTATGCTTATCCCCTCCCTTTCCTCATTCTATGAAACTCCCTAGGTAATCTACCAACAGCTATAGCTTCAAGTTTCACTGATCTGAGCTTTATGCCAAACCATCAATATTTCCTTCAATATTCATTTTCCTGTTTATAACATATAGATGGTCCAGTGCATAACTGAGCAGTGAATGCCACTCAACGTATGATCCCAAAAGACTTATGCACTTGCACTCTTAGATACACTCTCCTTACTAATCTGATTTAAGAAGTGTTGATTTCTTTTTAACATTTGCTTTCCTAATAATCCTGCCTGTCATTTAGCCTGAGTTTCCAACATGCCAAACTAAGTGAAAGGATAGCAGTGATGCAGCTCAATGTCCTGGATGAACTGGTCAGAGAGGCAAGAGAGCTGGTGCTAAGAAGCTGAATAACCTTGGAGAAGATTCTTAACCTGAGTCTTACTTTCTACACCAAAGTATGAGGGTATTGGACAACATGATCCCTATTGTCTCTTCTAACACTAACTAGTGCTGTCTTATCCTGTAGTGGGGAGGGGCCTCATTTCAAACTATCCTTGGGATGGTAGTAGCATGACATTAAGAATCCTGAATAAGATGTATGCCCAGATATTTTCTTCTTTAATACCTTTGTTGAAGGGGTACCACAGAGATGAGCTTGTCAGAAACTGATATTTCCCTCTTGATAAAATGTTTTCATTATTTCACTCTCTAATTGAATGATCCCCAAAGAGTTTGGGTGTTTGTTTTGCACAAACTGCACGGATGCAGAGGCACGCATAGGAAGCTGTATCTGTCTGTCTTCCCATGGAGCAGTTGAGTAAAAGGTAAATGATGTGTCTAAACAGCAAACCAATTCTTTCTAAATATAGGAACTTAATTACTTCTCTCTTCATAGTACATGGGGGACAAAGAGTGTCTCCAGGTATTGAAATCCAAACTAAGCTTTTGAATTAGACAACTATTTCCTAATTTAGCCAACTTTAAATATAGCCACAACTTAATTTTTCTAGTAAAATGCTTTAAGTCAAAATGATGAGATTGTGTTTGCATATATTATTATGTGACAATGGGGTATTTTTATACATTACCTCAAATGAACAGCGGCATGAAGTAGATGAATATATATGGCAATAGGCTATGAGAACAAACATCTTGCAGGTGCTTCTTTTTTTTTTTTTTAAGAATTAACTTAATGTGTTCATTCTTGGATATCTGCCCTACTGACCTGACTTCACCTATAGCTTTGACTTTCAGTCATGTAAGCTCTAAACTCATCAGCACAGGCCTGAGCACTGAATAGAAATGGGAAGAAATGAGTTTGAACTTTGCTGTGATTAATGGAATAACAAAGCAACACTCGAAGCATATAATCCCTCTGTTCTGTATCTCCATCTCCCCTAAATGTTTTCACTTGGAATCAACCATCAAAGCCAAACCAAAAGCAAACAAATGAACAAAAGCCAAAACCAAAAACAACAGCAAAAGCATTGCATCAGCACATGTAACATTATTAATACTTTCAATAAAAATGTTATTGTCACAAAATTCTCATTTTTTTCCTCATTGAGGGGTGAATTTAACATAATAATATGAAACTTGAAATTTCATTATAAATATACATGATTATTATGAAAATAAATACCAAAAAACCCCAAAATTTCTCTTGCATTGTAAGTCAGAGATCCCAGCAGAAAACAGACGACACACTCAAAGGGTTTATTTAATGGATGACAGTTTAACAATGAGACCATTTACAGGAGTGTGGGAAGCGTTAAGAGAACTCAAGAGGGATAGCAAAGAACCCAGAGTCTAATATGAGTGAGAAATCATTATTATCCCTCTGCTTAGAGGGTCATGGGGAAGGAAGGGTGTTAATGAAAATCAACCAGAATTATAAGCTTGGTCATAGAATGGTCATCCAACATGAAATGGATTTACACATAGAACTAAAAACCAAAGCCAGGATGGGAGCAGCAGGAGAGTAAATCACCCAACCTTCCTTCTCTCCACTCTTCATCTCTGAGATTGCCTCTTATTGTCTGAACAAAAAAGGCAAGACAGCCTCAGAGATGGAGTCCATAGCAAACAATACCCAAGGACCAGTTAGGGCAGAGAAGGAGGGGAAATGGATGTAGAGAAGCAGAGAATTACCAACCCATTGCTGATCCCATCACCTACAAATACCCACTGTTAAGCTGCTAGTATAAGTCATTTCAAACATTTCTTATAATGGTTAGAGTAGTTTCATTTCCCATTTCTGAGAATCCTACCACCAAACTATGATTTTGTGTGCCCATGTCAGTCTTTCCAAAGGAAACTGAAATCTGTTCAAACAATCAGAAGACTCCCCTTATCCTCTTGTGAGTAGAAATAAAGTTGTTCTTCATAAATGTTCTCATTGGCATATTACCCTCTACATGTTGAATAAGCTATATTATTCTTTATTATTGAATTTCATCTTATGAATCAAGGACAAAGACATAGTCCTAGAATCCAGGTACCCTTAATTCAATTCCTTTTGCTTTCTCAAGAGTGATTTAGCAAAAATGTGGTTCATATTTAGTATCTGGTACAGTTCTGAATCTTCATGGCTATTGACTAGGATGATGAAAAGACAAAGTTCATAGTTTATGTATTTCTTAAAGTAGGGATTACAGGTTTGCTTTTTATCTCTAACCATGATGCTCATGATAATTGCATCCTACCTGGCTCTGATGGTCATGTGCTACTATATGGCTTCTATGATTTGGGAAGAGTGCTACCACATTGCTCTCAAGGAAGCCAGTCCTCACCGGCATCTCTGGCCTACAGAGGACAGCTTCAATGAGTTTACTATTGATGCTCAGTATTGGTGACCATATTGGCAACAGTTCCCTTAGCACTTTGATAAATGGAGTGTCTTCTAGGCTTTCCCTTATAGTCAGCTAGTTAGTGTTCTGGCTTTAGTTAATGTATCCACTCTATAACATTCATTTGTCTGAGACATTTGATCCTTTCTTCCATTTGTTTCCACGATAGATCTGGCATCTCTGCTTCTTTTAGCGTAGACCATCTCTTTATCCACATTCTAAAAACCAGTCAGTGTGTATAAGCACTGTCTCCCAGGGGACTTTTTATAGGTTATAATTCCAGGATTTAAAATCTTTTATTGTATATGAATGCTCCCATATTGATACTCTCCCTCATTTTACTTTACATTCTGCCTCCCTTGATTCAGCATTCTCAATATCTGGTCCCACAAACACTCTCCATTTTATTGCCCCAACATGTTGACTACATCCTGCAGCTTCTTCCACACACTGACCTCATTTTCTTCCCTAGTGAGCCCAGGATTCCTTGGTAGGACAAGGTTATGTTGTGAGTTGATCCATTTATTGGTCTGATATACAGGGGTAGATCCTGAGGGGAGTACACATTATCTAACAAGAAAATGTCTGTGCATCATATTTAAGCAAGGGGACAAAGCTAAAGCTTTTACAAGAGATGAATAGGCTAGTGTAGACCTAAGGTGTTCAGAGGTATCTGGGGATTCAAAACTTCCAACTTCACCAACGCAAGGTAATCATTTCAAGTCTCTGGGTCTTATTCCTTCACAACGAAGGCCCTAAACCAACACAGCAGATCTGCTAAGATTTATAGTTCATCCTTTTCTGGAGTTCTGCTAATCTTATGATTGAGTCCTGAGATGGAACATAAACTATTTTTGTCCTCCAGCTGATGAAATGACATGCTTGTGGTACACTGCTAAGGAGACCCTTTGGTTTTTCTAATTCACCTACTATTGATGATTAACCAATGCAGTGATGGTCCATCCATCTGATTCCATAATCCTTGTATATATTATCTTAGCACCCCTTAAATGCCTGTAATATTGCAACATTTAGTGCATTCCCATCTGCTGGGTTCAGAACCAGTTTCACCACTGATGAAAGTTTTAACAGGGCCCTTAAGATCATGCCAAGGCTTCTCAGTCTTCACCTACCACTAGTGATAAGGTCTTTACTGCCAGCCAGTCAAGGGCTCATTCCTAGTACCACCCCTGGTATCAACTCTAATAGGTCAGATTTTTCAGGAAGCAGTTTCTGGAATATATGTGCAAGAAGTTTACTGGGGAGCATTTCCAGGAATAAGACTTGTGAAGGTTGAGGGAAGCAGGATTGAGCAGAAGGAACAGTTGAACTGTAATATTCAGTTGATCCAAAGGGAAGTACTGGAACTGGAATGGTGTTTTTAGAGCTGTCCTGAATTGAAGTCTTTGTTTTCCCTTCATTCATCGGTTATTGGGTGCTTTCTCTGGCTGAGAATAATTTCTGGAAAGACTCAGTTCTGTGGAATCAGCAACTAATCCCCCGGGAGATTGGAGGAGTACTCCATCCACAGCTGCCACTGTAGGCATTTCCTGCACTGGTGGAGAAAAAGCAAGGATGTCAATGGCTTTATTGCATCCAAATTTCCTTTTTAACTTCGGATAAAATGAATGGTTGAATAATTTAACAAACTATAGCTTTATGGACATTCTTTCTTACAGGCATTTATGTAATATCAACCATATCAGGTAAGACTAATGAAAGGTATTTGAAAAAAATTAGAAATTTTACATCATTTCCTGGATAACATTCATGCTGTTATGACATATATACTATAAAATTCTTTTTATTAATCATAGAACTTTCAAATCCTCATTCTTATAATTTAATTATCATATAACTATTGTCCTGTCAGTGGTTCTTTAAGGATAACCCTCTCACTCAGAGAGTCAAATCAATATTCTCAGGGTGCCTATGCAGTCTAGGTACAGCTTTAAAATGTTTATTTATTGGGCGCCTGGGTGGCTCAGATGGTTAAGCGTCTGCCTTCGGCTCAGGTCATGATCCTGGAGTCCCGGGATCGAGTCCCGCATCAGGCTCCCTGCTCGGCAGGGAGTCTGCTCCCTCTGACCCTCCTCCCTCTCCTGCTCTCTGTCTCTCATTCTCTCTCTCTCAAATAAATAAATAAAATCTTAAAAAAATAAATGAAAAATAAAATAAAATGTTTATTTATTAATACTTGAAAGCTTTTGTGTTAAAACAACCTAAAACATTCAGAATTATGAAGTAAATATTTAAAAACATGAAAAGATTCAAATAAAGTATTAAATAGAATAAGAAAGAACACCTTTGTAAAGACCCCCAAATCAGGTATTTAGCAAGAAACAATTAAGAAAATTGGACATATTGATGATATCTGTAAAAGTATCAGATGGAAGAAATGATCATTATACCAAGGAGGCAAAATTGGTCTTATCAGGGTCACTACTATTGCCTTTATGGAAATTTAGGAAACAATCAGTATCATCTCTAGGTGGGCTTTCCTCCAAGAATACACTACTTGGTAAACAGCTAGTTTCTTTGTATGAATTAAAAAGTCCTCCATATTCTAGATGGATGTAGTCCTGTGCTGGGGTTGCGCACTTGGCAAGAAGAGTATAGTCTAAATTTCAGTTCCCATTTGCTCCCTCAGTTAGTTGTCCTTATGCAGTGAGCAACACATTCAGTGGTGTGTGGTGGCCTTGGGTCATATAATGGCTATAGTCCCTCAAGCATTGTGTTTGAAGAAATCTTGAAGGATTATAAACCAGCTTGTCATATGGCCTGTATTTTTCAAGACTGAGCCAATATTAAATTTATTTATGAAGATTCACATTAATATTTATTTTGGTTATCAAGATATGTTTTTAATTCCTTTCTAGCTATTACCACTTTAATTCTAATCAAATTGTCATTTCAATTGGCTGAATAAATGATGGTTAAAAAAGGTAAATCCTAATAATGGAAGAAGAAAGTCCTGGTACAAGAAACAATGCCTGGAACAGTCAGAGCAACTGCTTTGAATATGTGGGAAAGAGGGACCTAGCAGAGGGCTGCCCTAGAATATTTTGGTGCAATGAGAGGGAAACCGGAACATTAGTCTAAGGAGCTGGCCTGAGGGTACTCTAAAAAGCAAAATCCATACTTTAACTTCCTATAACAAAAGTCCTAATTTATTTGAAATGATTGGGATGATATAGCTAAGTCAATCATATTAGAATATGCAGAGGAAAAGCACAACTGGTTTACATAAAGATGCAGCTCAGGGACACCTCAAAAGATGAAAGACGAATACAGAAGCATTTTTTCTCTAATTTAGCACTATGTCACTCTCCTCTAAACATTTCCAATCAAATCATAGTACTTATTTAATAACCTTGATCGCATTTATCACTGCTTTGAAGTAACTTTTCTTAGCACCTTTTCTGTTTAAAATTTTTCAACACAACAAACACATATTTTATACATTGGTAGTCAAGTGATATGATATAGGTCATCTGGTTTGGAATTTATCAGGGCTATTTTTGAATTTCATAACTAATGTGTAATTTTAAATGATGCTGCAATGAAATAAAAGTAAATGAAGTAAATGAATAAGTAAATGAAGCTACCCAAATGTATGTTCAGTCAAATTATAAGGGGGTTGAAACACATCAGCCTATCATATTGTCGTGGAACAAGAATTCTTGTCCACTCAAAGGTCATTCTAGCTGGACTAAGAATCAAATTGAAATGAGACAAATTAATAGGAAGGGAAAAAAATTTAGTAGTGCCTGTATGGGGAATCCACACAGACATGGAAATTCCAAAGACGGTGAGGCAAATTGAGGTATACATGTCATCCTGAACTAAGGAGAAGAGGGTAGGACTTCAGGGGCAAGGAATGCAGTTCTCAGGGTGATAAGAAGAGCAGATGTTTGGTAATTAGATGTTTGCGCTGCCATACACATGGGTCACTCTGATAAAATTTATCTCTGAGAATAACCCTTATTCTGGGGAAGACCCCCAATTTAGATTCTTCTATGTAGTTAAGAAAGGATAGACTTTCTCTTGAGCCTGTAGGGTCTCAAAGTGCCTTCAGGTCAGATTAGTCCATATGCCAAAGTGGCACACTCGGGGCTGGGGGGGTGGGAGGGGCTGTCCTGAACCCCTACAATATCTAAGAGACACAGTTGACATTAGCAAATTACTCCTAACTCTCACTCCATAGGATCTCTAGATTCAGGACTAAAATGTATCTGTGTGACATCCTTCAACTTGTCATGTATTCCTGACAAGAAAGCACTTTGTAACAATCAAAAATGAATTCAGCACAATAGGGATGCATCCTTTTCCAAACCAAGTTTGAGAAGTGATTGCTTGGGCCCTGGATCCTTCCGATGCTACTGAAACCATCCTCCCTTGCCATCCACTTTCTAATGTTGCCAACGTTCCTGAGATTGAAATTAAACATTTAGAAGCTTGACTCAAGAGACCTTTGCCAAGTGTCTTGTCTAGTTTCTTCTAGGCTATTTATTAGACCAGATGCTAAAAGCTCCATGTACCTCCTTCAGGCTGAAAGGTCAGGATGGAAATTAGAAGTGCTCTGTCCAGGCAGGTGGGGCTGGGAACAAAGTTCATGGGTGAAGTCCAGGGTCTGTATCAGACCAAGTGGGGTTGAGTGTAGCCCGAGAGAGAAAAATAAGGCTCAGGTAATGGTGTGGAAATTAAGTGATCAAGACTGAATGGCTAAGACATTCCAAGCTTCTGTTAGCAGAACAAGAAAGAAGTCTGAGAACTGAGAAGTCAAGACAAAGGGGGCTAAAGTGTGTTAAACATTTACTTTATGCATATTTATTGAGTACAGGGGAAAGCAGGGCTACCTTCAAGGCCTAGACTGCTGTCTGTCATTATCCATCAGATAATAGGTCAAAGATTTAGAAATCTGCATGTGAAGAAGAGATCAATGGTTTTAAAAGGAAAAAAAAGTTTTTAAAATTCAGTACATCAAAGATGATTAGAATAATAATGCAGTGATTAGAATAAATTACTATAATATAGCTGGAAATATCTAAGTTAAGGATAAATGTCCCTTCCTTGTCCTTCATGTAACTTGTTCATACATTTGATTTATTGTTACTTGAAAAGTAAGAGCATAAAATATTCCTAAGAATAGAATTTTCGTTGTAATTCTTACCCTCTTTTCTTTGATTCAAGCAGTGATTTGGTCCCCTCTTGCTCTTTGTGTGTTTTTGTGATGCATATATCTTAGCTCCTTAAGAGGTTGGTGTTTTTTAAACCTGATATGTAATCCTCTGTGAATTTTTAAATCTCATATTGTTCATAGAGAAAACACTTTTCTTTTACTTCATATTGGAGAGAAAAAAGGTGCTTGCTTTATTTTTCTATCTGGAAAATTAATCAGTACTTTCATTCGTTCATTCAGAATTCATATTATGGATAGCCTACCTGTGATAGATTCTCTTCACAAACCTCAATAGTAGAAGAAGTCATGAGCAGACAATAGGTAAGTATACAGCAAATAAAAAAGAGACTGTTATATTGTAATCTGTGCTATGAAGGAAATAAACGGTGACTTAGGGAGGAGAGGAAAATAGGAACATGGAGAATACATAAAAGTAATAAAAAAAAACAATAAGGAGAAGAAAGAGAAAGTTATATGGCAGGTTGAATCATAGAACAGTAGTTCGTTCTGGGAGCATATGGATGGGGCCGGGAAAATTTTTAGAGAATAGACAAAGAGTATTCTTTTTTATGGAAGAGGCATTTAGCCCAAAGGGTTAATCTTCCTTACAGTAAAACTGTTTAAAGAGTTCACGCTTATTAAAAAAAAAAAAAAAAAAAAAAAAAGAGTTCACGCTTATTTTCTTGAAGTTCTAAATATTTGGAGTCATTTGCAAGGAATTGCAATAGTTTAATGATGGCTTTCCAGAAGATTAAGACATATGCACAGAACTAAGGATAAGATTTCGCTGCTCTATCATTGAACCTGCCCTAAAGTAACATCACTAATATCCCGGTTGGCTCCTTGTTCAATTTGCTCATAACTTCTCAAGTATTACTAAAACACTGAGTTGCATTCCTGTGCTCTTCAATCATATTCTTATTTAGTTGTTACCTTCCTAGGTTATAAAATAAAGTAAGAGAAATACCTACAACCTGGAGGATATTTACATAGGTGAACATTTATTAAAATGAAGACAAAACAGCAAAGTCTTAGTCTCTTCTCCACTTCAATTTAACAGATTGACATTTTAACAAGTTTTAACATGTTATTCCAAAGATTGGGTGACATAATAATTTCTTTAATCTGAAAATAACACTTTGGCAGTAATTCAGACATGTAATTAATAAATATTGATTCCTAGAAATGTTCTAGTTGTTATCAGATGGAAAAATGCTCAGGGAATGCATAAATCTTCTATTGCTGGTGCTGGAGGATGATTTATATCTCACTGGCTTTCGGAAAGGAAATAATGTGTAATGAAATTGAATATAAGTTGTCCTAATTTATCTGTTAGGTTGCAGATAGCAGGAGGAAATTCCCTCCCTTGTTGCTACTCTGTTTTGTTTGTTTCCCATCGCATGTGATTACCTGATGAGCTTTAGATATAGGTTAATAAAGTGATAGCTTTATTGACATATACTAGAATGCAAAGGCAGAATTCAAGGAGAAGTAGAGAACAATGATCATTCACCATCACAATAGAAGCCCAGAGTACAGGAAGTCACATTCACATTCAGACAAAGCCTCTGAATGTTCTCACTTTGTCTGAACAAGGAAAGAGAACCCCAGATTATCCTGGAGCTAGATATAACTTGTGGCTATGATTTGGTGGTGGCAGCAGGAAAAGAAGAGACAAATATGACTAGATGCTAATAAAATCATATTTTGAAAATTTAAAGATACATGAATGTTTATAGATTTTTTTTTCTCTTTAAAAGTGATAGCCTGTATTCCATTAAGCATGCTTCCTGTTTTCTGTGTATGTGCATTCACTATGTGGCCAGCACTGTTCTAAGAATTTTATTTGCAATTCTTAGGCAGCCTTTGGTACCACAACATTCCCAATTATACAGATGAGGAAACTAAAGCGAGCTAGTCTAAGTCATTTATGCAAAATTAGCTAGGCAGTTAGCGGTGATGCTGGGATTCAAATCCACTAGTCTGATTTCAAACTCTCTGCTCTCAGCACCATACATATATGGCCTAAGTGGTACAGCTTAAAAGTTTCCTCATTTCCAAGTAAATCTACCCTGAAGACATCATTTTGCCTGTAACTCCATTTTTAACATGAAGGATATCACTAGGCTACACCTAATTTCACTTCAGATTTTAGGTTTTTGCATTCTCTAGTGAAATCATTATTTAGCTATATATGTTGGCATGCAGAATATTTCCTTTGTCATTGGCATTATTTTTTTAAGATAAAATCCTATAAAGGTCTGACACATTAAGATGTTTCCTAGGATGTTCGGATTATTCTTTTAAAATTTGACCATTGTTACTTTTTTTTTTTTTTTTTTGAGGTGGCACTGAGGTTATTTCCAGCTCTGCAGTTTGGAATGAGTTCAATACAGGGAAACCAGATGGGTGAAATTATCAGTAATGGGATATACTGAATCTTTCACCTCTAGGCAACTGGTTTAGCCTGAGGTGGGAGAAGCAGAGAGTTTTTGTCTGACAGTTTCCTGTTAGCCTGTGTGAAATGAGTTGGTGGTGTCCTACCAGTTCCTAGAGTCAGGTATCCACATCGTAATTGGCACCAGATTTACAATCTATGGGGTGAGTTCTTGGAGGGCAAATGGAATTATTCTCTCATTACTCTGTGGGAATCCACCAGACTAGGTTTTAGTCTCAGAATGAGAAATGTACCCCCTTTCCTACCCTTGCTGTCTAAAATCTATGTACAAATCAATCACTGCCCTTTATTTACACATAGTCATTAAGTTACCAGGAAACCCAGAGATAAATAACAACTAAATTGTTTCAATGTCTTTAAAAAAATAACTCTCTCTCTCTCTCTCTCTCCCTCTTTCTTTCTCTCCCCTCCACCCCCAGACCCCCAGACACAGACACACAGACACACACACATTCACACACACGCGCACACACACACACAGTCAGAAAATAATATGCAAAATACAATTTCAAATAACTCACATTTTAAAAAATCTAGTTCTACAGTAGTGAAGGTCTTTCCATACTCCCCTACATTATAAATGAAGAGAGATAAGGAAAGAGAGTCTGGTGTTTTTGTTCTTCTACCAATTTTTTTTTTCTCACCCAAGACATAAACATCTTCAATTTCAAACAGGCAACTTAAGTCTTCCAATGGACAGCCAAAGTTAAGAAAATGAAACTAGCTGGTTTGGATTTATCTCCCTTTCCCTTGTGTTTTGATACTATAAAAGGCAGAAGAATTTCATCCAGGATTGTATAGTAATTTTCTGAGAAATTTGTTACATGTTCATGTCCCTAAAGACTCACTGGAGACCACTTCAATTTGTTTCACTTTCCTGAAGTTACCCCATTACTTGGGCTTTATTTCAAACTCTTGTTTTTGGAAAAAGGGCAGAAGAATAGGCCACAAAATTTTCTTCACAAAATGAAAAAGTTTAAATGTGAGCATTTACCAAGTCATGGCTCAACAATCATTTCCATGTATATTCTACAGACATACCCCACTTAGTGTACCTAATGTAGGCTGTAAGAGGAACAATTGAGATATTTCCATTCCCATGACTACAACCTACTCTTACTATAGCCAACATCAACATGAGAATGGCATTTCTTCTCCCCACAAAGTGCAGTATTTTGTATTTTGAAAGAGAGAGAGTGAGGACATAGATTTACATTTCATAAACATAATCAAAAAGCATTAAGGATTGGATGTCTTCACATTTTCCAGAAATGAAAATTGAGTACCAGGTAGATAAGGTAATTAGCCCAATATTTTGTTGTTACATTTTAAGGTGTTTGAAAATATGATCAGTGTTTTATATTTTATCACCATGGAAGAAATCACCTTACCTAACAGCTGTGAAGTGACAAATAGAATCTATGATCCAACAAATGTAAGGTGGGTTCGAAGATTCAACCTAGCCCATGTGAATTAAACATCCAATTTCTCTCCTTTATTTGCAAATGAAATAGATACATAAATGAAACAAATAAAAACACCATGAAGATACATGCTTCTTCTTTATAGAAACTCCTTTCTAATATAGGAACAACTGAAGGAGACGTGTCATGTTGTGAAAGGTATCATTCATCTCATCTCATCTTCTGGATCTTCCACAAAGAATTAATCAATGGCACCAATGGTTTCTTGCCAAATTCGCCTCAAATTCAAAAGAAGTAATTTCCTAACTTTCCTTCTGTCCCTGCACTTTTTTTTTTTTAATTTCAACTCTTCCCGAAGAAACTAAAAAGTCATTTTGGAGCATAATTTAGTCTTTCCACAATTTTTCTTGGAAAATTTAATGGGAAAAGGTTGTGGCATATATGTCAATTGTTCAGTTATAAACTGCTGGCTTTTGAAATTTGCTGGCACCTGCAGTACATGGTTATTTAAATATTTAAATGAAATAATAATCAGTAATGAGCTGCCCCAATAGATTCTCTCGAGAGATTTAGGATATCAGCCTACTGGGTAGCCTTTTCTCTTGTTTAATTCTGATATATATCAATTCTTTTTAAAGACTTATGTTTTAAATTTTTAACTCCAAATTTAAATTTAAACATGTTCTCTAAGTCTTACTGTTATTTCACTGACTAGTTCCACCAATTCTATCACACAAGTAGAGATGAAATATTACTCACAAGCAGAAACAATGACTCTGATATCAGGAATCTGCAACTTACCTATTAGCTCCATGCTATTATTGGACAAATATAACAGCTCATTTAAGGCTCAAGAGGAGATCACAGAAGTAGACAGAGGAGCCTCTAAAAGCATCATTGTACATAAATTATAATCTCTCCTTTATAGCTAAAACCTGCTTTTTTATGCTGTCATGTGTTCCCTTCCCTCCAGAATTCAAAGGCACACTCTGGAGTTGAAAGCAGACTAAAGAGCCATTAACCGACTATGCAAAAATGTTCTCTCCAATGACAATCAGGAATTCCTTCCCTCCCCCATTGTATACATAGTTTCTATGTTCTCAGAAATATTTGTTTGAGTAATTGATCATCACTGTCATGCTGGATAATATGCATTTATGAGGAAAGAACTGAAGCCTCAGCTCTTAGGACAGTAACAAATTATTAGCTATAGTGGAAATTGCAGTCAAGCAATAGCATGATAAACAAGTTGTTCTGTGTGATGTGTGTGTGTGTGTATGTGTGTGTGTATGTGTGTTTATTTATTTAAGATTTGTTGCCACTTCAATATTATATCTTTGCCAGATATACTTATTAGCCCTTGGAGTAGTGAAAGTAAGTGTGATCTTCTTCGGAGCTGACTCTCAGGAAACAGCAATCTGATTCAAGCCTGAATCCAGTGATATAAAGACTATACATGGCTACTGATATCTTTGCACCAAAGGGCTCCTGGGTCATCTCTAAACTCACAGAAATTACTTAAAATTATTAGAATGTTACTGGTGAAGCACAACCTTATGAAATATGCATATATTATGTGGGTGGACAATGAGCCTTCCAATGTGATGAGGTCTGCACCTTTTAAACCAGTTACATTCATCATACTGACTGGTTTGGACCTGACAAGAGTTCCAGATTTGAAGAGAAAAGAATATCAGTTTCCAGGAGAGGTAAAATGGAAGTGTGTGAAAAAAATAATCTGGAGTTTAAAACTTGAAGGGCAGACATTGTGTATAATTCTTGGAAGGGTATCCTTGGCAATGGTGGTTAAGGTTGAGAAAGGATTAGCAGAGAAGCCATAGAGCATTTTGGAAAATGAAAATAAAGTTATTTATTAAAATAGACTCTGGAATTAAATGAAGACATATTTTAACTAATGATCCAGTAATGTTTATGAAACATTAACTAATATTTTCCCATATCTTTCTCTTCATTTGAATACATAGGCAATTTTTAGGTTTTCAATGCCTCAGCATATGTATGTAGCAAAAGAAAGGAAAGGGGCGCCTGGGAGGCTGGGTCAGTTAAGTACCTGACTCTTGGTTTCCGCTCAGGTCATGATCTCGGGGTCATGAGATCGAGCCCCATGGTGGGGCTCCACCCTCAGCAGGGAGTCTGCTTGAGGATTCTCTCTCTCTCCCTCCCTCTCTCTCTCTACCCCCCCCCCCCCCTTGCTGGTGTGAGCACACACACACTCTCTCTCTCTAAAAAGACAAAAAAAAAAAAGGAAGGAAAAAGAAGAAATCTCTTCCTTGCTTCTGAGTTCCGAAAGCCTAGGGCCTCTCAAGATAAAAAACATATTAAAAAAAATAAAGATTTGGAGAAAATCTCATATGTAGGAGCAAGGCCTTTGCTATGACCTCAACTTGAGAAAGCAGTAAGGAAAATGTTTCATCTGGAGTAAAGGAAGTCAAAGAAGAGAATCTGAAGAATGTAGATGTGATTGGTCCTAAAAGTCAACAGGACGCTGTGGCTGAGAGGGAGATAATTATAGAAGCACCAACACAGAAGCTTGGAGTGGGTAGGAAGCACCGTGCCGGCAGGCAGGAACAGTGTACGTGAAGGTGGAACAGTAAGAGCCAAGTCAAACTGCCAGGAGAAGCAGGACTAGGAGACCACAGTACCCCAAAGGTCCAAGCTTACGTCAACTCCATCACATCTTCACCCACTGTCTCCCTGAAATGCTAGGTTATAAATTTAGTGACTTAACTGGAAACTGGAGTAACCCAGTCTCTTGGACATGACAAGAATTATATACCAAATTCTACCATAAATATTTAAGACATATCTGAGTTTTTCTAGAATCACATTTTTTATTGCTATAAGACATTATAGAATCCACAGAGAAAAATGATAGACCATCTTGAAAGCTAGTGGGCAAGGGGTAAGGGTTTGAAAGGTGAATTAATTCAAGAGTAACTGAAACTCCATGTATGCAGCATCAATATTTGACAATTATAATGTTAACACTTTTCTTGTATTTAATTCCATAAATTACCTCCATATTTGGGCACATGTTCAAATAAGCTTTTAAGTATTTCTCGTAATTCGCATTTACTTACTAATAGGAAAATGACCGTAAAACACTCCTTTTTGTCAGAGCTGCTTCCACTTCCCTCCACAATCATTTCATTCTGTTTCCATCCATTCTGATCTCTGCTGCCCTGGAAGGTTCTTCTCTAGCCACAGCTTGTTTCTGCAAGCAGGAAAGTTCGATCTTGAATGAGAGATAAGAAGTCATGGAAAAGTCTTAAGCCCACTCTTCATATGCACTGGGTTCTTATGCCCAGCTTTAGCTCATTCAGTTGCTGGCATTGATCATAGAAATTGCAATTCAAACATGGTGAAAACAGAAAATTATATATATCTATATCTATATCTATCTCTCTCTATATATATGTATGTATATATATATAAAGCATTTACTATGAAATGTAAGAACTAAATTGCATTATCATGAGATTTTAGCTTCGAATAAAACCTCGTTTATTCAATGGAAAGGAACACATTTGTCTGCTATTAATTGATTGTGACCTGCTAACACCAGTGGATCAATTTAACCATCAGATTCTCAAGCTTAGTATTGTTTCTGATGGCTCATTTGCTGGTACCTGGATGATTTATGGGCATCTTTCTCGTGAAATAAATTTGCATTTATGTTTGTTTTTCTTTCCTTTTTTGGAACTCCGGACTTTATTTCCTTGAGAATTATTTATTTCTTATTTTTCAGTGACCTTAGATTTCTCCCCGGGGTGGGTATTTTTAATTTGACTTTTTTCTTCAGATAATTTTTGAAGCGGTCTTCCTCCTTTCCAGCTTCTTGCTTCTTCCTTAGTGTTACCTTGCCCTATCTTGGTAAAGACAGCTGCAAATATGAGAGGCTTCTGGGGTTCCTGTTCTCATCATGGGGGTGAGAAGATGGAGAGAAAGCTTGACTTAGAAAACAACTTGTTCTAATGGCTGCAACACTTGCCTGGGGGGAACATTCAAGTTAACATCTCACGGTTTCTGCTTTGCCCTCCTCCCCACTGGGTTCCAATTAGTTCAAAGTACGTTTTGTGTAGCACAGTTTATAAGCCATCAGGGAAATGATATTCACTCTCTGCCAGCAACAACAATGTTTAAATACAGATGCAACCAGAATGAACCAGTTTCCACCCCAAAAAAAGGCTTCTTTGCATGACCTCTACATAATAATATGCTGTTAGTGCTGCCATAATTTCTCTAATTATTGCTTCATGCATCCTTACATTACAATCTCAAAAAAAAGTATATGTTGAGAAATTCACCAATGGCTTCATTATTTGTACACCAGTTTTTACAAACTGACTGCCATCACATGATCCATTTTGAAGTGAGTTCTGGCATTTTCTTATAGTGAAAATGAGCAAACTTTTCCAGGTTGCATGGCCAAGCGGCAAGTTCAAAGACAAAGACTGAAAAACCTGCCCTACTCTCCTCTGACTTCTCCGGTAAGATTCTCCAGGGGCAGAGAAAAGCTTAGAAGGCATGTGGTACCTTGGGAGTGTTACATAAATCTCAACTTGGGGAGGGTTACCAGAGCAATGGGAACACAATGATAAAACAGTTACAGGCAGAGCTTTAAAACAGTTTAACCAACTGTTGAACAAGTGGTTTCATTTTTTCAACCTCAATTCCTGTGGCTACATAGATGTTGTGAGGATAAATGAAATAATTTTTTAAAGATTTATTTATTTATTTTGAGAGAAAGAGCAAGGGAATGGGTGGGCAGGGTGGAATGGGCAAAGGCAAAGGGAAAGAGAATCCCAAGCAGACTCTGTGATGAGCACAGAGCCAGACACAGGGCTGGATCTCATGAATGACCCTGAGATCATGACCTGAGCTGAAACCAAGAGTTGGACACTTAATGGCCTGTGCCACACAAATGCTCTTAAATGAAATAGTTTTTTAAAGTGCGTAACACATAGTTTGTCCTCCTTAAAAGGAAATTATTTTAATTCTTTTTATTATGATTTTCATATGGCTTATTATTATTATCATGTGGATGATATAAAAATGCCTTTGTGCTTTATCTTTTATTTGCCCCAATATTGGTGAAAATAAAGAGAGAAGGCACTTGGCAAAATCATAAAATGTCTATATTTTACGTCATTGTACATCCTCTCTGTTTTATTTTCACCCACTCCTACTACTCCAGCACAAACATTTAAAATTATCTACAATAATTTACAGAAGTTTAATTTGGTTAAGGAAAACATAAGACTCACTTTCCATACACACACACACACACACACACACACACATATCTTTTTGGTCTGTTCTCTAAACTTAGTTTTGTCTTAAATCCAAAGTAATTTTAAGTGAAATAAGTCAGAGAAAGACAAATACCATATAATTTCACTCATATGTGGAATTTAAGAAACTAAATAGGTGAACATGGGGGGAAGGAAGAGAGAGGCAAACCAAGAAATGGACTCTTAACTATAGAGAACAAAGGGTACTGGAGGGGAAGTGGGTGGGGGGAAGGGTTAAATGGGTGATGGGTATTAAGGAGTGCACTTATGATGAGCACTGGGTGCTGTATGTAAGTGATGAATCACTAAATCCTACCCCTGAAACTAATATTACGCTGTATGTTAACTAACTGGAATTTAAATAAATACTTGAAAAAGAAAAAAATCAAAAGCAATTTTAATGACACGATTAGTTATATGGCCTCAAAAGTAAGTTTGGGGACTTTCTCTTTACAGTTACCTGGTGATGACAGATCCTGTTTTCCTCCAAGGACAGAGTTAAAAGGAAAGCATAGGAAAGGATAGATTTTCACTCACAAATTCTCCCCTCTGGAGTGTCCTGTTCTCTTTGCTTAGTACATGAAAAGTGGAAGTGATGGTGATGGTATTCCTTAAATTTACTCCATGGCTCTTTGTTGTCTAGATTAAAGCTAAAACGAGTCCCAAAATAGCCAAAATAGCCTAGACATGTTTGTGACATAGATCACTTTTTATGGTTCCCTTCTCTTCTCCTATGAGCAGCTCTCTCTTTCCATTGACTCTTTAGCAATCCTGGCACACTCACACTGCTGCCAGGATGCCCAAGCCTCCCACTCTGATGAGCCATTCACTTCCAATAATACCTAAAACCTTAAATTTGTCTTTTCTCTTCTCCTGCATCCAATGTAATCCAAGCAGGATATGTTCCTTCAGGGATGTGTTTTAGTTTATACCAAGACGTTGATGAATCAACAGCTAATGAGTCACATTTCAAGACAACTTTCTCATCTCAGTTTTGCCTCTTCGTGAGAATTTCAAACATTTGGGAGAAGAATGGAGGAGGATTTAGGACAGATGCTTCAGAACTCATTTATTCATGAATTTATTTTTCCAATGCATTGTTATTGAGCGTCTAAAGTGTGGCATTGCCAGAAGAACTCACATGTAGAAATGTAGATTCAATGAACCTAAACTCTTACTTGTCACACAGTAAGTTAACACTGAAAAGGGAAATAGGACCTTTTTCAATAGATGAAAGAGACCCAAGGGAAGATTTCATCAAGTGGGAAAATACAGCCCACTGAAAAGAATCACCAGAATCTTGATTAGATAGACGGTAGATAGATAGATAGATAGATAGATAGATAGAGATTTATAGAGTCTGGATTTTTGTTCATTACTCATTAAAGACAGAATCTGAAAGACACTAGCTTTGAAATCTCTGAAATGTGTTCAGACTACAAAAGTAAGAGAGTATATCCCTAAACATTTGCCCATTGGATGAATATCTTCATAACTCTTTAAAATAATTATCTTTTCATTCAGTGAAATGCCTTGCGGACATCTTTAAGGTCTTATTAAAACCAAGTTAAAAAGAATTGCGTACACACTGCACACATTAAGGGAAAAAGCTTGGAGGTACTCATTCTATATTAGAATATCATTGTCACACTTTGTAAGTATCAAGAACAGTTTATCTTCGTGATCCTTTCAGAATTACCCACACTCCTTAGGCAATGACATTTTAAAGAGGGTTTTGCTGAGAATAAAAGACTTTGATGAAAGAAGCTAATTTATATCAGGACTGCATCATTCCAAAAAAGTAGCCATCTGGAATTTACATCATTTTATCATTGAGATTAGCTGTGCCTCAAATAAAAGTCTGTCCTTAGGGCCTTCAACTCCTAGCATTCTAGGCTGACATAAAAACAGAGAATCTATTAAACACTTAATAAATATTTAAGATGGAAAGAACTTTAGTCATCACCTATTCTTTTTTTTTTTAAAGATTTTATTTATTTGAGAGAATGCGAGAGAGAGAGAGAGCACTAGAGCGGGTAGGGTCAGAGGGAGAAGCAGGCTCCCCACTGAGCAGGGAGCCCAATGCAGGACTCAATCCTGGGACTCGATCCTGGGACTCCAGGATCATGACCTGAGCCGAAGGCAGTCACTTAACCAACTAAGCCACCCAGGCGCCCAGTCATCACCTATTCTAATACTTAACTTTACAACTTGAAACCAACAGAGATGGATGACTTCTTGTCTGTCACAGGGCTTGTGGCAGAGCCATGATTAACACTCTTAGTACACTCTTCCAACTATCCATGCTCCGGAACTCATTGCACTTGATTCATCTCTTCATACTACATGTTAGTATCACAGCAAAATGAATGTAGATATTTTCAGACATGAAAGGGGGATTGTGAAAAATAATGATGCTAATTTCTGAAGAAAGATCAGATAAAAAAAGAATTTATGGTCAAGGGTTACATTCCACATGTTTATTTTAATGGTTTGCCAGTCTATTGATTTTTTATTGGTAAACAAACTGAGAAATGGTCATTGTATTAGTCAGAGTTGTCCGGAGAAACAGAACCAATAAGTTGGAGTAGATAGATGATAGTAGATAGATAGATAGATAAATAGATAGATAGATGACAGATAGATAGATTTACATATCTATAGGCATATATCCCTAACATAATGAGCACTTCCCAATCAGGTATAGACACACACACACACACACACACAGACAATTATAGGAATTAGCTCATGCAATTATGGAGGTTGAGAAATTCCACAATCTGTCTTCAGCAAACTGAAGAATCAGAAAAATTGGTGGTTGTAATTCAGTCCAAGTCCAAAGACCTAAGAAGCAGGCAGCTGAGAGTGTCTCAGTAAGAATCTTAAGGCCCGACACTGGGAAGCATATTGCCTGAGGGCAGGAAAGGTTAGCTATCCAGCTCAAACTGAGAGCAAATTCTCCCTTCCTCTTTTTCTTAGATTCTCACCTTCAAAGGATTGGATGATGACCACCCACATTGAGGGCAATTTACTTTAAGCAGTTCACCAATTCAAATGTTAATCTCTTCTGCAAACACCTTCACAGACATAAGAAATAATATTTTACTAGCTATATGAGCATACCTTAGCCCAGACAAGTTGACACATAAAATTAACCATTGCAATCATCTTACGAAGAGGTTCAGGTGCCAAATTTTGAAATGCTCATTTTAATAGAGTGCTCCATTCCGATTACATTTGTGTTCTGTCAAAGCACAAACTCCCTTATAATAATATTGCATAGATGACTGTTGGACCACTTGTGCTGGTCCCTACAGAGTTATTTCACATCGTGGCCAGGGCAAGGAGCGTACAAAATTTTCCAGCAAAGTCCTTTGAGTCTACATGGGATGCTTATATCAAAATGCTTGCTTCTTTTTCCATATGAAAATAGAATTAAATCTACTCCTCACTTTACTGTTTTCTTTTTTCAAAATTCCCTCTGAAATTATATTACAAACATTATCTTATTCTGTGCTCATAGTAAACTGGAAAGAAAGATATTTCTTTCAGTTCATAAATGAAGACACTTCAGTTTCAAGTGCATATTTAAATTGTTTAAGATCATCAAATGCATGTTACTAAACCCTAAGTTAGACTGCACTTCCTTCACAGATACACTATCTACTGATCGAATATCCGCCTTCCTATAAATACACCCTCATTATTCCATTATTCAGAAATTAATCTAGGTGAACACAGTTTTCTTTAAAAATGTACATGTATGGTGACTGGGATTAACTCATAAAAATGAGTTTATGTTTATCAATTTCCTTGTTCCAGGCATTGTGAAAAGCATATTTTATTTTTTTATTTAAAAATGCTTACTTATTTTATTATTTTTTAAAGATTTTATTTATTTACTGGAGAGAGAGCAAGAGAGAGCACAGAGGGATAGGGAGAAGCAGACTCCCCGCTGAGCAGAGAGCCCAACACAGGGCTCAATCCCAGGACCCTGAGATCATGATCTGAGCCAAAGGCAGACCCTTAACTGACTGAGCCACCCGGCTGCCCCTGAAAAGCGTATTTTAAATGAATTATCTTATTTACTTTCCCCCCAAATTGGTAAAAAATATGGGAAGTTTGTCAGAAATCCAAGTCTTATTTCAGAGCATGAACACTGAGAAAAAACCTTACATTGCCTCTTATCACCTATTGCCCTACACATACCAATATGCAGGTGATTGTACCCAAACTCTGAAGGAACAAGAGGTGTATTCAATTAATAAAATATAGTGGAAGGGAGAAGGGAAAAAGAAATTGGAGCAGGAGAACTGGAATATCCTGTATGGTTTGGGGAACTCTGAGTTGCAGAAACTGAATACTGAGGTGAAGGCAGGAAAATGCGAGTTCAGGATGTGGAAAGTTATCCATGCTTTGTCATTTGGCATGCATGGATTCAATATTTTGAACATGATTCCATTCCATTGGAAAAATGGTAAAAGATGTTGGCAAAAAGAAAAGAATAACCATGAACCTTTCTTGGATCATTCCAAACATGTTAGATCAAGTAACTTGTGTTGTATGGCATATTAGGAAAATCTGTGAAACATCTAAAATAGACTAGTGTTACAGAATTTTAAATTTTTTTTCAGATTAATTTCCCATTTTCTGACAGTGATAGTTCTAAATTACATGAGTACTATAGCTCAAGTTTTGTCTTCT
Source organism: Neomonachus schauinslandi (assembly GCF_002201575.2). NCBI lineage: Eukaryota > Metazoa > Chordata > Mammalia > Carnivora > Phocidae > Neomonachus > Neomonachus schauinslandi. The sequence continues at coordinate 104,177,869 of NC_058405.1, forward strand.
CCCCAGCAGGCTTTTGAAAGTTTAACTTAAGGATAGATTCAACCCCATATTTCATAAAACAAAAAATGAAGCTTGAAGAAGTAAGTTTTATAAGTAAGTGTTAGTAGAATTGGATTATAAACCAAATCATCTAATTATCTGAGAAATGAACACCTTCCAGAAAGCATTTGGGTATTCTAGTAGCTTCAATGTAAATGCTGCATATGAGCTTCTCAAAAAAAGCAAGATGAACTGCTCATGAAAAATTTTATGGAGAGGGGGTGGTAGAAATATCATCTTTGAGAACTTTGAGAACTGAAATTTAAAAGGTGATTGATTGACTGGCATTCTAGAGTTATGTGCCTGTGGCCATGGAGATCTAAGGACATAGATATGATAAAAAGAATCTCATAAATAGAAATGTTGCAACAGTTGTATTCATCATTAAGTACTTTTGCAGCACTGTTAAGAAACTTCTTGTCATCCAGGTCTCAGCGCAATGTCACCTCCTTGAAGCACCTTCCCATATTGAGTGGTCTCTTTCAAACCTATTTTATCCTGTAATAATTTATACATAGCAATCATTATAATCTAAAATTATCTGATTAATATATCTGTTTGGAAGATTATAGTTGGCTTTTCTCAGAAGAGGGAAATCTCCTTGAGGGCAGAGACCTTGCCATTTATCTCACAACTATATCCTCAGTGTCAGGCACAGTGCCTGGTACAACATATGTACTCACCGAACATTTGTCAAATTAATGAGTTTGCAAGATGCACTAAAAGAATAGGCCATGTTTTCAAGAAGTTTAGAACATAACTGGGAAGAGTAGTTCATATTTAGCAGTGGATAGTACAAGCTATTTGGCAAAAATTTGTGAATTAATCTGGGAACTTTGATTCTGTTTAGAAAACTGAGTAGTCTGACTGCTAAAAGCAATTGAAAGATATAGATATGAAAAACCTTGTACATGACCATAGGAGTTTCCTCCGTCACCCGTAAGTGACAAAATTAAGTGTCTTTGGGTCACTTGTTAGAAAGATCTTGATAGGCTTGTGGGATTCTGGTCATTCCTGATCACAGAGATTATTACTTTACTTAACCTTAAAAAAAAAAAAAAAAAAAAAACAACTGCCCATTGTTTTACCAGCAAGAGATGTGTTTATTTGGGAAGAGCAAAGAATTGTAACGTGGACTAAGCAAGCTATGGCAAAACTGTAGGCAAATCCGCAAAACTGTAGGCAAATCCACAGAACAACGGAGAGGATTGTTATTTTATGGAGGAAAGCAGGAAGGTGGGAGGGAATACTATAAACTAAAATCCCTTGGAGTAAATTGGGTTTTCTAAGCATAGTAGCTTTCCATTGGCTGAGCTACGACTGTCTCTCATTGGCTGGGCTGTTGCTGGGGAGGGGGAAGACTTTCTTCTTCATCCTAGGATAGTAAAGTAGTATCCACATGCATGCTCTCTCTCTGCGATTGACCAAGAATGGTAGGTCATGAAAGCTCCCCCTGCCAACCTTCCTGACTCCATTTCAGTGAGGTTTCCCTTTATTAATTTTCACACTTTCTATGATCTTCTGATAATAATCATTATCATAAAATAGTGACATTTATCTTCTATATTATTAAGTTCTCATGATAAAGATAATGCATATTTATTATAAAAATTATGCAGAAAAAAATGAGTATTTTATCCTTCTACACATTTCCTATGCATCTATCTACTGTCTATCTACCTATTTCACTATATATCAAGAGTTATAGAGATAGATGTATACATAATAAATATGTCCATGAAAGGTAACAAGCTGTCCATGTTGAGCCCTGACAAAACTGCATATTGTGAGCAAATTAAATGATTGCTTTAAGGCCTGAGTTTGTAAAGCCAGTTTGTTATGTGGCAGTAGATAATTAGAACACATTTGGTTTCTTGGAAGTAGGATGCAACTGTGATAGAAACTTAACATATGTGCCACTGGCTTTGGGGTTGAGACTAGGCAGAGGGTAGACTTTGGAAGACCATAAAGGATACTGTTAGCATATATCTACAAGGTTTAGAGTTGCATGTTAGAAATAAAAAGGGCCAGGAGGGAGGTGGCTATTCCTGAGGGCTTAGGGGAAAGCGAGAGAGTATTATTGAAGATAGAGTAAAGAGAATTCCTATTATGTAGTGGTAGCAAGTTTGGTAACACTGTTGTATGTGGTAAGGTGGAAAAAATAAAACAAAAACAGAAAAATAAAACAAAAATAAAACAAAAAACCTAATAATTTCTAGGTCAAAGTACTACCTATTTTGTTTTATTGGTTGTTCTGTTTTCAGTAAAAGTATGAAGAAAATATAAGCCAAAAATAGCAGGGTTGGAAAATTAAACTTTTTCTCATTTAAAGATTTTCAAATAGCAAACTAATTTCAAATTAAGAAATGATACCAGAAAAAAAATAAAATCAAGTTGGATCTGTAAAGTTCTTTGTTAATACCTCAGAAATAGTTAAAATAGTGCCTTATAAACATTTCAAACAGGCCAAAGATGTTCTAAAAACCTTCAGGTATGTCTCATAGATGATTTCCATTATATACTAAGGCTTCTAAGAATCTTAAGGTCATTATTCCACAGTGGTCTCATGGGGAGGCCAAGGCAGAGAAGTATTTATGTAGAAGACATTTGTGGGTGTGCCTTTCTCTGAAGGAGTGGATTGTAAATTGAATCACAAGAAGTCTATAAACTTTTTAAAAGAATTGTATCAACTTGTACTGAAAGAAGCAACATACAGTACAACATAAAAGGATGCTTTTGGATTCTCTAGGTACTTTGGATAGGAAGAAGGCTCAGGAAACTACTCAGTTACACGGCCACTTTTGAAGGAAAAGGAAGAGCTACTCAGAGGTTGGAACCAAGAGCTTTGAGGGTGAAGTCAGGAGCGATCAAGAAGAACCTCGAGGCAGTAGGCTAATCTTAATAAAGGAACTGGCAGCCCGTGCTTGACTAGACTTCAAAGTTACTGTGGAAGAGTGACTTCTGTAGCCTTCCATTTTTCCCTTTTGAGCAGGAGCATCTGTAATGTTTATCCTATAGCTGCCCCAACATTGTATATTGGCTGTGTGGGAGGAAGCATCTGTCTGGGCAAAGATACCTTGTTTTTTTTTAGTTCTCAGTTCTTCATAACTCTCTCCATGCACGCACACACAAACACACACACACAACCACAACACATACACACATGTAATGCTTGCACAGGAAATTGTCAAAAGAACAAACCTTTTATTTTTGTACACATTTTTATAGTAAACGTGCATTAAGTAAGAATCTAACAATATAATAGAGAAGTATTACAGCTTTACAGTATTAAGACACCCAATCAGCTAATTAATTAATTAATGGAGTGATTTTCAGGAAATGCAGAAGGAATTAATCATTGATGAATAAGAATGACCTAACTCCTACAAAGGCCTATTAGGTTGTTTCCAACAAGTATCCAAATAAAATAGTCTGTGGAGGTAAAATGAAGGATGCTTTTCACTTGTTTCGACCCATAGACTTCAACAGCTCTCAGAGCACTGATTTCTGACTCTTCTAAACAAGCTAAACATATATAGTTTATTTTTCACAGTTTCACAAAATAGTATGAAATACTGATTCTAAATACGGAATGGTGTACCCTCCATGACAGTATTACATGGTCCTTTAAAGGCAGAGATCATACAAGGACGAGTAGTGAACAAGCTGGGCAAGGTCCCTGTTGTGATGTGGCTTACAGTCCACTGAGTAAACATAAATAGGAAGCATGCAACTAAATTAATTAATAAAATAAACTTATTTTATAAAAAGGTGTAAAGGTTAAAGGTGGGCTCAGAGGTGAAAGTCTTCTACCCATACCCATGCAATCTAAAGTTACATTAAAAGTAAAGGCTGGATTTTCTAATATTTGTTTTTTCTTTAAACCACCTACTGTAGTAGGTATGAAAAAGGAAGTAAAATGATTAAACAGTACTATGATATGAATGTTTCCCCCCAGTTTCACATATCAAAACCCTAATGTTCAGTGTGAGGGCCTTTGGGAGATGCTTACCTCATGAGGACAGAGTCCTCATGAATGAGATTAGTGTTCTTATAAAAGAGACCCCAGAGGTGTGCCTGGGTGGCTCAGTCAGTTAAGAGTCTGCCTCAGGCTCAGGTCATGATCCCAGAGTCCTGGGGTCAAGCCCCGCATCAGGCTCTATGCTCAGCAGGGAGCCTGCTTCTCCCTCTGCCTGCCTGCCAGCGTATTTGTGATCTATCTCTCTGTGTTAAATAAATAAATAAAATCTTAAAAAAAAAAAAAAAAGAGACCCCAGAGATCCCTCAACCCTCCCACCATGTGAGGACCCAGTGAGAAATCTCTGGTCCTGAATCAGGGAGGGTCTACACCAGAAGGCAACCGTACTGGCACGGTTGGATTTCCAACCTCCAGAACTATAAGAAATAAATCTATTTTGTTTATAAGCTACTTGGTCTGTGGCATTTTGCTAAGGCAACCCAAGCCACAATAACTGAGGTTTCATGCTATTAATCCATACATGTTTCTATGTGCTATTTGCCCAATATAGGACTCATCTTTAGTCCCAAATCTACTTTCTGTGGAGGAGAGTTTTGCTTCTTACCAGAAAAAAAGCATACAGGTTGCCTTCTTCTGCTCTGAAAGAAATGCACAGAATGATATCACAAAGAATGGTCGGATACAATCAGAAAGCTGCAATGTCATTCAAATAGGGAGGCAACATTCCTAATCACAGATAACTAGTAACAGGTGTTTGAGGATTCTTACAAGGGCAAAGATTTTCCCTCACAAAATTTCTGATTAAAATGCTATGGCCCCAAGTGTAAACTGGAAGCACATGCTAACCAAAGACTAAGAAGTTCTGCATTCATCCATAAGCACTCTAGACCAAGTAAATCATTTCAATTCAGACTGACTTGGGAAAAAAAAAAAAAAGACAGGATAATGGATATGAAGAACTTTGACAGGATTTGCTGATGCACAATTCTGTTTTAAACCTTCAAACAAATTTTTCCCATATTTTCATTCACAGAGTGGAGTGGGATGGGATGTGTGAGTGCCCCAAAGCTCAAAATGTTGGAATGGAAATCATTAGTGTCTAAACAATATTGAAACCATAGTGCTCAGAAATAATCCTCCAAAGGGGTACGCTCCAGAGCGCTGTCTTCATATGCCCCTGAGTCAGAGTTCTACAAAACAGCAGCAGCACCAGGACCAGCAGCGAAAAGTCCCCCAGTCCCCCCTCTGTCTCTTTTTTGCCAATGAGCCCATGTATACCCTTACATGAGATAGGGATCATTGATTAATAGCAAATCTTCAAGTCGTCTCACTGCATAAACATATGTGTTATTTCCAAGTTAGAAATATCCGGGCGCCTGGGTGGCTCAGGTCATGATTCTGGAGTCCTGGGATCGAGTCCCGCATCGGGCTCCCTGCTCGGCGGGGAGTCTGCTTCTCCCTCTGACCCTCCTCCCTCTCATTCTCTCTGTCTCAAATAAAAAAAAATAAAAGAAATATCCATGCTTTTTGGGGGTGTTTGTTTTGGTTAACCTCTTGGTCTAAAAGTGAAGTTCTTAAGAAAATAAATTCTACTTAATTTTCTTCTACCATCTGCTGCATGATTTCAGTGTGATTATCACTGTGTCTTCTAGTGTTTTCCTGGGACAGTAGAACTTTTTTCATGCTTCACCCCAAATATTTAGTCTTATCATCAAAATAGTCTATCACATGCCACATCCAGACCACTATAGAAGTTTTTATTTGAAATTGCCAGTTCTATTAATGTAAAACTGAGATGAGACATCACTATTACATTTTGTCTAGATAATAGCATTCATTTCCATGGACGTCAGCAATATCATAAAGAACATTAATGAAGGCTTCAAACCCTTAGTATTTGGTATAATTACCAGTTAATTGTCTTTTTGTTATTTTTGTTGCTGAAATGTGTGTATGTGTGTGCATGTAATCCACTGGATAAGCTAGTCAATCTAGTTAACAAGATAAAATTACTTATATGTGTATTCTCAGTCAAAAACTCAATATACCTTCAAAACAAAACAAAACATCAAATGAGAGAAGCATGAAAAATACATGAATAGATTTGACAAGTTGGCCAAAGACCATTACTCATCTTGGGAAATAGGAAAGTCCCATGATTTATTATGAAGTAAGCATTCTCAGGATGTGCCATTCAATTGTCTTAAGTTCAACAACACATATTCCATTCTGATTCTAGTCATTTGAAAACAAATAGAAATATAGCAAGTTTTTTTCCTAGTAATTATATTCATAGAGGATTTCAAACCTGAATTTGGAAGTGAAGAAAAAACTATTCCAAAGAACTGTAATTGAAAAGAATGCTTATAGCTATCACTTTTATTAAAACTTCAAGCACTCTTCAAACATTGAATTTCATGAGTTAGAGTATAAATGTTTATATCTTGAGAGATAAATGACCTTGTGTTTCAAATTAGGAACAAAGAACTTCATACATGAGACTAGATAACCCCATTAATTTTATTTCTAAAAATGTTGCATATTTGCAAATCAAATTTTCTCTGAAGAAGAAAAATACCTCCATTCACCACAGCTTTCTTTTTAATGGTCTTCTTTTTTTTCCAGGAGCCTAAGATGTTAGATTTTGCATGCAAATAGTTATAAACATTAGCAGTCGCAATGAATAAAAATGAATGTAAGTGGGTTTAATCTGACAGGTATAATCCTTTGCAACCCTGGCTAACCTTATTCTGAGGGGGAAATGCTGAAAAACAATATGCAGTCTAATTTAGAAATAAAAATGGCAGACCAAAACATCTGCTATTCTGCTACACAAGTGAAAAAAAAGCATGGAGTAATAGAACTGGGGGAAATTTGAAGAGGCTATCTGATACATTACTAATTTTTCTACTCACTTGTGATAGAAAAATAAAACCTCTAAGAAGAAAAGATATTTTTGTTTTTCCATTTCATTCTAAATTATTACAGTGATTTGAACTAATTGTTCCTTCTGTTCACACCCCATCCCATTGCAGTGTCCGGTAGTCAAAGAGTAAATGATAGATCTTCACATTGACACATTTTTCCTTAAGAATCTTATCATAGGCCATGATGTGACGGAGTAGACTCCCTTGGTTTTATGAGGTAATTAAAAATGGCCACTTGAAAAATATGGCAAAGATGAATCTGGAGTTTGCAATCAGTTGTCCTGTTTGCCAGTCAGTCTAAACTTCTATTTCTTTTTTTTAGCAGCCTAACCATTTTCATTGTGGTTCAGTGATCAGGGAATGAGCTTTGCAGGTATACAGATCCATGCTCAGATCTCAAAAGTTCTCTTTCCACTGTGGCAGACACTGCCAAGTGTCCCCCAAAGTCTATCCCCCCATTCTTCCATGGTCATGCAATTTCAGAAGGGCCCAAGACTACACTTCCCAACCTTGCTTGTAGCTCAGTAGGACCATGTGACTGGCCTTGGGCAAGTGAGGGGTAAATAAGGCTGAAGGTACAAGTTCTGGGTTGTGTTCTTAAAGGATAGATGTTTACCTCATCCTTGCCTTCCCCCGCAACCCCCAATCCTCCCTGCTGGAAGGCAGAGGTCGTGGCCAGCCAACATGGTCCATTTCAACAAGTACAACACCTGGGAGGGCAAGAAAATATGGAAGGAGGAGCCTGAACTCCTGATAACAGCAGCGCAAGCTTTGATGTGAGAGAGAAACACATTGGTTTAAACCATTATTACTTTTGTATCTGTTGTAGCTACCAAAACTGTGCCCTATTGGAGGTTAAAAACCAATCTAAAATTGGATTCGCAGTTCATACCTTTCTACCTACAACTGACCAGCTATATAGCCTTGAGCATGCTATTTAACTCTCTGTAAAACAGAAGTAATACTCATCCAGAGTATTAGGATTATAGGCGATAGTGGCTAGGAAGAAGGTGCCCAGCTGAAAAAGAAATAGGTGAAGGCATCCACCACGCCCCTCCCTGATCCTCATATATCAGTGTCTGGAGAACAAACTTGCCGGTCTGTGGGTGCAGTCAGCAGGGACTCTAGGTTCTGGAAAATGTCCCTGTCCCATGTGCCCCTCTGCCTCAGAAGTGGGTGTCCGTGGTCTGCCTCCCTGGATGTGCCACTCAGTTTAGGGCCTGGGAGGAGAAAACATGCCTGGTACAAAGGGAGGCAGGAGTTCACAGGGTCACAGGGAATTTTGCAAATCGGATATTGGAACTATTCTATTAGTCTTTCAGCAAGTGCCCCGGGGTGAGAACACAGACCTTCCGTGTGCTGTCAGTGGTGCATGGAATTGGTGGAAACGTCAGCATCATTGTTTGTAAATACAGGAGAGTCACCATAGATAAAGAGAAAAGCTATAAAAACAAGGGTAGGTCATGCAAAGCAAACAATTGATACTAACTCTAGTCACACTGACTGTTGACCATTTACCTCTCAGATGCAGCCTAGTAACTATTGTATTTGTTATTAAATGGGGAGGATTTATAGGGAAGTCGACTTGGGCTCGCTCTAAGGAAGAATTCCCGGGTAATTAGGGCAGCCTAACAGTGGGACCTGTTGCTCAGGGAGGCCGCATGCCTCTCCCCACCCACTCCATCCTGAAATATTCAAGCAGAAGCCAGCCTCGATGGGGGGCTGGCTAGGTCCCTTCTGTTCACCTCTCGGATCCCCTCTCCATCCTCACCCTTGCCCCCACCCCCAGAGGCTGACCAGCATGGACCCCTGATCCCAGGCTCCAACTCCCTCCACCTTCTGTTGGGCCTGGCCAGTGGGAGCCCTGGCAGGGCACAGGAGAGAGGAAAGGTATGTATCTTCCACGCTTGCTCCCTGCAGGGCCACCTTGGGCCTCAGGACAGAGGGTCCCAGCTCCCCTTGGAGTTGTCTGCACCACACAGCCCTAGCTACCTCTGGCTTCTGGTTTCTGCTCTTTTCTCTCATCCCTTACAGCCCAAGGGGGGACATAGCCAGGGAATCAAGGTTACTAACCCTGGGCGCACGGCGCCAACCCTTGTGGTTTCCCTACACCCTGCCCACACCTTTGTAAATTGTTCCTTTATTAAAACCCTCCTGCAATTATGCTAAAAAAAAAAAAAGGGGGGGGTTTGTAGGGGTTAAGGGGTTAAGATATAAAGCCTCAACAGGCTAGGTTTCATTCCTCTTCAACCCCTCTCCAGACCTTGTAGGCACACAGAGATATTTTTATAGAGCCACAATCATGGCATATGAGCATTTTAAAAAAATTTTTCTATGTTATGTTAATCACCATACATTACGTCATTAGTTTTTGATGTGGTATTCCATGATTCATTGTTTGTGCATAACACTCAGTGCTTCATGCAGAACGTGTCCTCTTTAATACCCATCACCAGGCTAACCCCTCCTCCCACCCCCCTCCCCTCTAGAACCCTCAGTTTGTTTTTCAGAGTCCATCGTCTCTCATGGTTCATCTCCCCCTCCGATTCCCCCCCTTCATTCTTCCCCTCCTGCTATCTTCTTCTTTTTTTTTCTTCTTAACATATATTGCATTATTTGTTTCAGAGGTACAGATCTGTGATTCAACAGTCTTGCACAATTCACAGCGCTCACCATAGCACATACCCTCCCCAATGTCTATCACTCAGCCACCCCATCCCTCCCACCCCACCCCCCCCACTCCAGCAACCCTCAGTTTGATTCCTGAGATTAAGAATTCTTCATATCAGTGAGGTCATATGATATATGTCTTTCTCTGATTGACTTATTTCACTCAGCATAATACCCTCCAGTTCCATCCATGCCGTTGCAAATGGCAAGATCTCATTCCTTTTGATGGCTGCATAATATTCCATTGTATACATATACTACCTCTTTTTTATCCATTCATCTGTCAATGGACATCTTGGCTCTTTCCACAATTTGGCTATTGTGGACATTGCTGCTATAAACATCGGGGTGCACATACCCCTTCGGATCCCTACATTTGTATCTTTGGGGTAAATACCCAGTAGTGCAATTGCTGGATCGTATGGTAGCTCTATTTTCAACTTTTTGAGGAACCTCCATACTGTTTTCCAGAGTGGCTGCACCAGCTTGCATTCCTACCAACAGTGTAGGAGGGTTCCCCTTTCTCCGCATACCTACCAACATCTGTCGTTTCCTGACTTGTTAATTTTAGCCATTCTGACTGGTGTGAGGTGGTATCTCATTGAGGTTTTGATTTGGATTTCCCTGATGCCGAGCGATGTTGAGCACTTTTTCATGTGTCTGTTGACCATTTGGATGTCTTCTTTGGAAAAATGTCTGTTCATGTCTTCTGCCCATTTCTTGATTGGATTCTTTGTTCTTTGGGTGTTGAGTTTAATAAGTTCTTTATAGATTATGGATACTAGCCCTTTATCTGATATGTCATTTGCAAATATCTTCTCCCATTCTGTCGGTTGTCTTTTGGTTTTGTTGACTGTTTCTTCTGCTGTGCAAAAGCTTTCTATCTTGATGAAGTCCCAATAGTTCATTTTTGCCCTTGCTTCCCTTGCCTTTGGCGATGTTTCTAGGAAGAAGTTGCTGTGGCTGAGGTCGAAGAGGTTGCTGCCTGTGTTCTCCTTTAGGATTTTGATGGACTCCTGTCTCAAATTTAGGTCTTTCAACCATTTTGTGTCTATTTTTGTGTGTGGTGTAAGGAAATGGTCCAGTTTCATTCTTCTGCATGTGGCTATCCAATTTTCCCAACACCATTTGTTGAAGAGGCTGTCTTTTTTCCATTGGACATTCTTTCCTGCTTTGTCAAAGATGAGTTGACCATAGAGTTGAGAGTCCATTTCTGGGCTCTCTATTCTGTTCTATTGATCTATGTGTCTGTTTTTGTGCCAGTACCATACTGTCTTGATGATGACAGCTTTGTAATAGAGCTGGAGGTCCGGAATTGTGATGCCACCAGCTTTGCTTTTCTTTTTCAACATTCCTCTGGCTATTCGGGGTCTTTTCTTGTTCCATACAAATTTTAGGATTATATGTTCCATTTCTTTGAAAAAAGTGGATGGAATTTTTTTTTTAAAGATTTTATTGATTTATTTGACAGAGAGAGACACAGCGAGAGAGGGAACACAAGCAGGGGGAGTGGGAGAGGGAGAAGGAGAAGCAAGCTTCTCGCCGAACAGGGAGCCCGATGCGGGCCTCGATCCCAGGACCCTGGGATCATGACCTGAGCCGAAGGCAGATGCTTAACTGACTGAGCCACCCAGGCGCCCCAAAAGTGGATGGTATTTTGATGGGGATTGCATTGAATGTGTAGATTGCTCTAGGTAGCATTGACATCTTCACAATATTTGTTCTTCCAATCCATGAGCATGGAACGTTTTTCCATTTCTTTGTGTCTTCCTCCATTTCTTTCATGAGTATTTTATAGCTTTCTGAGTACAGATCCTTTGCCTCTTTGGTTAGACTTATTCCTAGGTATCTTATGGTTTTGGGTGCAATCGTAAATGGGATCGACTCCTTAATTTCTCTTTCTTCTGTCTTGTTGTTGGTGTATAGGAATGCCATTGATTTCTGTGCATTGATTTTCTATCCTGCCACTTTACTGAATTCCTGTATGATTTCTAGCAGTTTTCGGGTGGAGTCTTTGGGGTTTTCCACATAAAGTATCATATCATCTGCAAAGAGTGAGAGTTTGACTTCTTCTTTGCCAATTCGGATGCCTTTTATTTCTTTTTGTTGTCTGATTGCTGTGGCTAGGACTTCTAAAACTGGCGCAAGCCAAGCTACTCATGCTGTTTGTCAAGGTCGAGGTATGGGGGACGATCCTGAAAACATGAGACTCCACAGCTGGCTCCTGCTATTCTCTTTCATTTTGTTTATGGTAATCTTTATAATTGTGGGAATATTTCTGGGGTTTCATGATAAAGTGACTACTCATCTTAGTTATGCCTATCTAAGCAATCATAATGAAACTAATTCCACAAAGAATTAGTTTCTATAGAACAAAATAACAAGACAGTCACGCTCTGTCTAGCACCTTTCTCTTTGCGTACTGTTTTTTAGTTTTAGCAAAAGCCAATAAGCAGAAATCAATAAAGGTCATGTTAATCATTACAAAGGAAAAATGAAAGAAGGCTATGGCTGTAATCCAGAAAATGATCTAAGATTTGGAAAAACAAAAATATCCTAACATATGAATAAAGTTCCTCTGAGGCTGTCAGGAGAAGATGCTTGCAACCTGATCCTGTGTCCGTGTCTCCTCATTCACCGACGCCGTCCTTTCCTATGAGAGACCCACCCCTGCTGGAGCTGGACTCCGGCATAAAACTACGTTGAATAGCAGTGGTGATAGTGGACATCCCTGCCGCGTTCCTGACCTTAGGGGGAAAGCTCTCAGTTTTTCCCCATTGAGAATGATATTCGCTGTAGGTTTTTCATAGATGGCTTTTATGATACTGAGGTATGTACCCTCTATCCCTATATACAGAGTTTTGTTCAAGAAAGGATGCTGTACTTTGTCAAATGCTTTTTCTGCATCTATTGAGAGGATCATATGATTCTTGTTCTTTCTTTTGTTAATGTATTGTATCACATTGATTGATTTGCGGATGTTGAACCAACCTTACAGCCCAGGGATAAATCCCACTTGGTCGTGGTGAATAATCCTTTTAATGTACTGTTGGATCCTATTGACTAGTATTTTGGTGAGAATTTTTGCATCCATGTTCATCAGGGATATTGGTCAGTAATTCTCCTTTTTGATAGGGTCTTTGTCTGGTTTTGGGATCAAGGTAATGGTGGCATCATAAAACGAGTTTGGAAGTTTTCCTTCCATTTCTATTTTTTGGAACAGTTTCAGAAGAATAGGTATTAATTCTTCTTGAAATGTTTGGTAGAATTCCCCTGGGAAGCCATCTGGCCCTGGGCTTTTGTTTGTTGGGAGATTTTTGATGACTGCTTCAATTTCCTTAGTGGTTATAGGTCTGTTCAGGTTTTCTATTTCTTCCTGGTTCAGTTTTGGTAGTTGATACATCTCTAGGAATGCATCCATTTCTTCCAGGTTATCTAATTTGCTGGCATAGAGTTGCTCATAATATGTTCTTATAATTGTTTGTATTTCTTTGGTGTGTTGTGATCTCCTCTTTCATTCATGATTTTGTTGATTTGGGTCATTTCTTTTCTTTTGATAAGTCTGGCCAGGAGTTTATCAATCTTGTTAATTCTTTCAAAGAACCAGCTCCTAGCTTCATTGATCTGTTCTACTGTTCTTCTGGTTTCTATTTCATTGATTTCTGCTCTGATCTTTCTTATTTCTCTTCTCCTGCTGGGTTTACACTTTATTTGCTGTTCTTTCTCCAGCTCCTTTAGGTGTAGGGTTAGGTTGTGTACTTGAGACCTTTCTTGTTTCTTGAGAAAGGCTTGTATTGCTATATACTTTCCTCTTAGGACTGCCTTTGCTGCATCCCAAGGATTTTGAACAGTTGTGTTTTCATTTTTATTGGTTTCCATGAATTTTTTTAATTCTTCTTTAATTTCCTGGTTAACCCATTCATTCTTCAGTAGGATGCTCTTTAGCCTCCATGTATTTGAGTTCTTTCCAACTTTCCTCTTGTAATTGAGTTCTAGTTTCAAAGCACTGTGGTCTGAAAATAGGCAGGGAATGATCTCAATCTTTTGGTACCAGTTGAGACCTGATTTATGACCTAGGATGGGATTGATTCTGGAGAATGTTCCATGGGCCTCAAAAGAAGAATGTGTATATCGTTGCTTTGGGATGGAATGTTCTGAATATGTCTGTGAAGTCCATTTGGTCCAGTGTGTCATTTAAAGTCTTTATTTCCTTGTTGATCTTTTGCTTAGATGATCTGTTCATTTCAGTGAGGGGGGTGTTAAAGTCCCCCACTATTATTGTATTGTTGTCAATGTGTTTCTTTGCTTTTGTTATTAATTGCCTTATATAATTGGCTGCTCCCATGTTAGGGGCATAGATATTTACAATTGTTAGATCTTCTTGTTGGATAGATCCTTTAAGTAGGATATAGTGTCCTTCCTCATCTCTTATTACAGTCTTTGGTTTAAAATCTAATTTTTCTGATATAAGGATTGCCACCCCAGCTTTCTTTTGGTGTCCATTAGCATGGTAAATGGTTCCCCCCCCCTCATTTTCAATCTGGGGGTGTCTTTGGGTCTAAAATGAGTCTCTTGCAGACAGCAAATTGATGGGTCTTGTTTTATTTTATTTTATTTTTTTTAATTCTTATGTTAATCCCCATACATTACATCATTAGTTTTAGATGAAGTGTTCCATGATTCATTGTTTGTGCATAACACCCAGTGCTCCATGCAGAATGTGTCCTCCTCAATACCCACCACCAGGCTAACCCATCCTCCACCCCCCTCCCCTCTAGAACCCTCAGTTTGTTTTTCAGAGTCCATCGTCTCTCATGGTTCGTCTACCCCTCCGATTTACCCCGCTTCATTCTTCCCCTCCCGCTACCTTCTTCTTCTTCTTCTTTTTTTTCTTAACATATATTGCATTATTTGTTTCAGAGGTACAGATCTGAGATTCAACAGTCTTGCACAATTCACAGCGCTTACCAGAGCACATACCCTCCCCAGTGTCTATCACCCAGTCACCCCATCCCTCCCACCCCACCCCCGACTCCAGCAACCCTCAGTTTGTTTCCTGCAATTAAGAATTCCTCATATCAGTGAGATCATATGATACATGTCTTTCTCTGTTTGACTTATTTCACTCAACATAATACCCTCCAGTTCCATCCACGTCATTGCAAATGCAAGATCTCATTCCTTTTGATGGCTGCATAATATTCCATTGTATATATATACCACATCTTCTTTATCCATTCATCTGTCGATGGACATCTTGGCTCTTTCCACAGTTTGGCTATTGTGGACATTGCTGCTATAAAAATCGGGGTGCATGTACCCTTTTGGATCCCTACTTTTGTTTCTTTGGGGTAAATAGATGGGTCTTGTTTTTTAATCCAATCTGATAGCCTGTGTCTTTTGATTGGGGCATTTAGCCCATTTACATTGAGGGTAACTCTTGAAAGATATGAATTTAGTGCCATTGTATTGCCTGTAAGGTGACTGTTACTGTATATTTCTATGTTCCTTTCTGGTCTATGTTGCTTTTAGGCTCTCTCTTTGCTTAGAGGTCCCCTTTCAATATTTCTTGTAGGGCTGGTTTCGTGTTTGCGAATTCCTTTAGTTTTTGTGTGTCCTGGAAGCTTTTTATCTCTCCTTCTATTTTCTAAGAGGTTTATTTTATTTTTTTAAAGATTTTATTTATTTATTTGACAGAGAGAGACACAGTGAGAGAGGGAACACAAGCAGGGGGGGATGGGAGAGGGAGAAGCAGGCTTCCCGCAGATCAGGGAGCCTGATATAGGGCTTGATCCCAGGACCCTGGGATCATGACCTGAGCCGAAGGCAGATGCTTAATGACTGAGCCACCCAGGCTCCCCTCCTTCTATTTTCAATGACAGCCTAGCTGGATATAGTATTCTTGGCTGCATATTTTTCTCATTCAGTGCTCTGAATATATCCTGCCAGTTCTTTCTGGCCTGCCAGGTCTCTGTGGATAGGTCTGTTGCCATTCTAATGTTTCTACCATTGTAGGTTACATATCTCTTCTCCCGAGCTGCTTTCAGGATTTTCTCTTTGTGTCTGAGACTCGTAAGTTATACTATTAGATGTTGGGGTGTTGACCTATTTTTATTGATTTTGAGAGGGGTTCTCTGTGCTTCCTGGATTTTGATGCCTGTTTCCTTCCCCAAATTCGGGAAGTTCTCTGCTATTATTTGCTCCAATATACCTTCTGCCCCTCTCTCTCTTTCTTCTACTTCTGGGATCCCAATTATTCTAATGTTGTTTCATCTTATGGTATCGCTTATCTCTCGAATTCTGCCCTCGTGATCCAGTAGTTGTTTATCTTTCTTGTTCTCAGCTTCTTTATTTTCCATCATTTGGTCTTCTATATCATTGATTCTCTCTTCTGCCTCATTTATCCTAGCAGTTAGTGCCCTCATTTTTGATTGCACCTCATTAATAGCCTTTTTGATTTCGACTTGGTTAGATTTTAGTTCTTTTTTTCTCCAGAAAGCATTTCTCTAATAACTTCCATGCTTTTTTCAAGCCCAGTTAGTATCTTCAAAGTGCTGATTCTGAACTCTAGATCCGACATCGTACTAATGTCCGTATTGAGTAGGTCCCTGGCAGTCGCTACTACCTCTTGCTGTTTTTGTTGAGGTGATTTTTTCCATCTTGTCATTTTGTCCAGAGGAGAATAGATTGAGACAACAAAATGCTAACAGGGTAACAACATCCCCAGAAAATATACTCTAAAGAAATCAGAAAAGACCTGAAGCCAGGGGAAAAGAAAGAGAAAGAAAGAAAGAAAAAAAGAAAGAAAAAAAAGAAAAGAGATAAAAACAAACAAAAACAGAACAAAACAAAAAAAAAACCAGAATATGGTCAAATATGATCAGGCTGGTGCATAGATCACTGAAACACACTAGATTTTGGGTGTATTTTGGTCTGTTAGAAGAAAGTGCCTCCCAAAATTTTAAAGAAAGAAAAACTTATATATGTACAAAAATAAGGGTAAATACAATGAAGGGATATAATATGAGTGTAAAGGTGAAAATTATAAAAAATTTTATAAAAGGAATTGATAAGAAGTTGTTTGAAAAAAGAAAGAAAAGGATTTAAAAAAAAAAAAGAAAAAAAAGGGAGAGAATGTGATCAGGCAGGAGAGTAGAACAAAACCATACACTAGAGATTTAGGGTATATTTTGATCTGTTAGAAGAAACAATCTCAAAATTTTAAAGAGAGAACAACTTTATATATATATATATATATATATTTATATATGCCAAAAATAAGGGTAACTACTATGAAGGGATAGAATATGACTCTAAAAATGAAAAAAAGTTTTTTTAAAAAAGGGATTTATAAGGTGTTGGCTGAAAAAGGGAAAAAGAAAAATTTTTTAAAAAGTTAAAAAAATTTAACTTTGAAAGACTAAAGAATCATGGTAAAAAAGCCATGGATTCTATGTGCATTATTCCCCTAGTGCTGGAGTTCTGCCATTCTCATTGATCGGTAAACTTGGTCTTGGCTGGCTGTTCTCGCTGATCTTCTGGGGTAGGGGCCTGTTACCGTGGTTCCCAAATGTCTTTGACGGAGGCGGAATTGCCCCACCCTTGCCAGGTCTGGGCTAAGTAATCTGCTCGGGTTTTCTCTCGGGAGCTTTTTATCCTGCAAGCTTTCAGTACAGCTTTGGAGGCTGAGAGTGAAAATGGTGGCCTCCCAATCTCCGCCCCAGAGGAGCCGAGAACTCGGGGCCCCACTCCTCAGCGAGTCCCCAGAGAAAAGCCATCAGTCACTCCCGTCTCCCCGGTCTCCGGCCGCACTCCGTGCTCACCCGGCCTGTGACCAAGCATTTTTCTATCTCTGGCACCCGACCCCGTTTGGAGTCTCCAAACCCAGCAGATTCCTGCAGTGCGCTCCTGCGCCTCTCTTCCCGGGGGAGGAAGGTGAGTCTCCCCGGATCTGCCACTTGTTGGGTCCCTGCTGGAGGAGCAGTGGCCCAACTGTGCCGCGGATCATGGTTTATGGCAACCCCGAGCTGAGAGCCCGCTCCTCTGCTCCATCTCTGCAGCTGGCTTCCCCACTCTGTTACCTAAGAGCTCTGCTGCACTCAGGCACCCCCGGTCTTTTTGTGAGGTGTTCCACCCCCCGCTTAGCCACTGGAGCGACGTCCTTCGGCTCTGTCCCGCGAGGGTTCCACCCCCCGCTTAGCCACTGGAGCGACTCCCTCAACAGAGCCGACTTCTATAAAGTTCCGATTTTGTGCACCGCGGCTCTATCACTTGCCAGAAGCGGCCGATGGAGGCCCCCTCCCCCGCTGTCTATCCTCCCGAATATCGCCTCGGATTCACTTCTCCGCACGTCCTAGCTTCCAGAAAGTGGTCGTTTTTCTGTTGAGAGAGTTGTTGCTATTGTTTTCTTCAATCCCCTGTTGAGTTCGTAGGTGTTCAGAATGGTTTGATCCCTATCCAGCTGAATTCCTGAGACCAGACGGAATCCAGGTCTCCTACTCCTCCGCCATCTTGCTCCGCCCCCCTAAACTTCTATTTCTAAAACAAGCTATTAATGAAATAAATCATAAGACAGTTTAGTCTTCATACAATCTTCGGTTGATTAAAAGATCCCAGTGAAGGGGAGCAATTAGTAAAGAAATACACGGAATGTAAGCATAGCTTATACAGAAGAATAAAATAAAAAATAACATATCCATCCAAAACTGCCCACTGTTACAGTGAAATCTTAGAAGGTATACATAGGGGTTTCATGGAGCCCTGGAAAATCACATATCTCTATTTTTTAGCAGGGAATCTTCCTGAAAATTTGTATTGAAAAACAGGTCTTCAGATTTCTATAATTAATTTATTAAACAATATGGACTTTTTAAGATGCACTCCAGAAACCTCTTTACTTTTCTAGCATTACTGATTTACAAACAGGCTATTCTGAGTTTGTCTTCATTGTCCCTCAGTGCTATTCTGGCAGAACTATAACATCTTAATTATTTTCAGTCAATGACAGTCACATTCCTAGGTAGAATGGACAAGTCTAATATAAGTCAAAATTTTAATTTCTCATTCAGTTTAAAGTTAGAACATTTTAGGCTTGACTTGGGCTAAGAAATCTATAGCAGGGAATGAGAACTAGTCCAATCTTTTATTATTAATCTGTCTTGTTCTTCTGTTGCTCCTCTCTTACTTACCCTCTTGTCTCTTGCTCAACCAAGATGGGAGTAGAGGAGGTAAAGCAATAGAAATTTCTTATTGGATTAGTGTCCTCCCGGTATGTTAGATACTGGGGTTTTTTTTTTTTCTCTCTTGGGTTGCTTTTGTGGGGTCTTCAGCTGCCACTACTCTATATCTTCTGTGTGAGCTTTCCTCTTCCTTATGTGCAATGGATGACTTGCCTTTTACAAGGCCACTGACTACTACTTCTCCCTTAGCTCCTGTTGCTTATAGTACATCCCCTATAGGCTCTATTAAGGTCACCCAGCTCTGGCAGGCAGAACTGTAGCCAGGATTTTTCCTAGATATTTCAAGTCCAGCTACATTTTTAGGGATCCTCTCTACCAATAAGAAATTCACATATTTGTGACTTGGGTGCATTTCCTGCATGATGCTCACCTCTCCTTGCTCTGCTATCACTAGCAATTCTATTTAATTTTTTTTTTCCCCAATAAATACTTTTAGGTCAGAGGTAATCACTGGCTTCTGTGTTGTCCAAACCCTAGAACTACGGACATAGTGTTCCTCTTCAAATTTGACCTAAATGAGTTGCTTAGGATTCATTCAACTCTCCCCAAAGAAACCTTTGCCATCCTATCTCATGAATCCTTAGTCTTCTCTTAAATGATCTCATGGTAGGTGACATGTTAAGGGTGTCTAAAGCAACTTTATAGTCTTTTAATCTGTTTTTTATGAATTGGTCAGCACCAATAGTAAGAATTCGAGGCCTCTGTCAAAACAGAAAATCTGCTTAGTTCCAACTTTAAATTATGTAAAAGGTGGAACATTTTGCAGTGTGATTTCACAAGTGATGGTTTTATTTGGAATTAGAATCACCTCCTTGAGAGGGAGACTATGTTAGATTTTAAAAATATTTTCACATTCACTGAATCCGCTCACACATTCTACTTTTCTCTTATTCCTCTCTCATGCCTGCATATACACACTTAATTTATTATCCATGGAGAATAATGAACACAGTAACAAGTCTCAGTTAAGGATCATTTAATTGCAAACAGAAAAGGCAGGTAGGAGTTGGGGATAATGAATAGACCCAGAAGTATCTCAAAACACTTAAGGTATGGATATATATATATATATCTCGCAAATAACAGTAAAGTCAAAGATAAAAGTTACTCACTTTACCTGCTCTTGTGTTCTTAATCTCTGGGTTTATATTTCTCTGGAGCTAGGTCTTTTTTTTTTTTTTTAAGATGGCTTTTATGCTCATTCTTCACTGTGCACAAGTCTCCAGTATGCTTGTTTGTGGCAGCCTCAAACCCTGAATACAACATACCTTTTCAAGCTTAGATCTCCATTGTTACCTAACTCATTTTTCATTGTCCAAATCAAATTCATGAAGCCAATTACTCCAGCTGAGATCTGGGTCATATTCCACCTCTGGTAGTAGGTTTGGAAAGAATGGGAAATGGAAATTCTAGCAATTCTCTAGGAAGAGGGCCTCCCAGAAACATCTCTAACACCTGTGGTTAAGAAATTAAACAAGATAGTATATCATGTAGCATAGTAACTCTTTTAAATACAATAAGGTGCAGACATAGATTTAAAATGTGGTACAAAAAATATGGTACAAATGGAGTAATTATAGGTCCAAGTATCACCAGCATGATCAATAAATTATGTTGGGTCTTATTCTTTGCTGTTAGAACATGGCTGGCACAGTTTTCCTTAATGCCAAACATATCCATAGAGTCCTGGAATATCCTAATGAATGAGAAGAAAACAATTATCAAGAATGTCCATGGTGAGACATAGCTCTGTTTAAGTAGAAAATATTGCAAACAATAGATCATAATTTAATTATTAGTCAGTTAAAATTTGTGTTTCCTATTACCTTCTATTGTCATAACTCTTTGCTTTCAGCCAGAGCTTCTTTCCTGATTGTATATAGAAACGGATTTTCTAAGTTTCACTCCCTCATGTAATATGCAATCCCAGCAACACTGTGAAATCTGAATATACATTATCTTGATGGATCTATTCTAAGCGGAAACTCAGTTTAAGAAATGGATATTTTAACCTTCATTAAGCAGAAACATTTTTTTTGCTTGAAAATTTTCTCCCTTTCTGTTAACATGAGCCACTATGTTGACACTTGTAGTTATGTGCTAGCCTGTCAGTCAATCCATTCTTAGCATGTTCATGATTGAATTTTGGCTGACACAGGAAGATATCAATAGTTGCACATCCTGATGATGGCACTATTGGAGATGTTGGCAGTTTTTAAGCTTATTAAAGGATAAGAGCTCATCGTTACCTGCCTGTCCTGCTACCACTTCAAACTTAACAACTTAAACAAAATACACTGTTTTCCCCCAAATCAATTATTTCTTCAACTAGCATTTCCTCAATAAATTTGTATTTCTCAATAAATAAACACTGAACAATAATTCTAGTCTCTAAAATGCTCTATCCTGAGCACTTAACCAACTGAGCCACCCAGGCACCCCCAGAAATTTCAGTTTTTATGTAGTGAAATATGGCCATCTTTTTCTTTGTAGCTTTTGCCTGGTGTGCTTTCTTAACAAAGGCTACCTTCCTATAAGAACATGAACATAGGGTGTCTGGGTGGCTCAGTCGGTTAAGCATCTGCCTTTGGCTCAGGTCATGATCCCCGAATCTTAGGATCAAGTCCCACATCTAACTTCCACTCAACGGGGAGTCTGCTTCTCCCTCTGGCCCTGACCTGTCTCATGCTTTCTCTTTCTCACTCTCTCAAATAAATAAAATCTTTAAAAAAAATTTTTTAAATGCTCTATCTTGTTAGCAAGTTATATTTGTTTTAAAAAATAAAGTCTCTCCAAGAAAGCTAATGATAATATTAGCTAGTAATGAATAAGAATTCTTAGAATGATCTGATGAACATCATACCTGTGTTTCATGAATTTGCTATGTGTGCCCTGTGAACGTCACTTTGATACTATTGTTATGTTTTATTTAATGTGTTCACATTCGTAAAGTATGTAGTCCAGTAGTTGGTACCTAGAAAGTAGTTGGCTATATAAATGTCTGTTAAATAAATGAATATAAAGTCTCAAAAATGAAAGACTAAAAGGGAAGAAGAGTCTGTAAATCTTGGTTCATAAGAACATCATTTTAGGACTATCTTTTTTATTTCTTTACAGATACATTTCTTAGAAAGATGATGCAGCCTTTGAAAAAAGGTCTAGCTATAGGCATAACATCTAGAATCTGTAAGAAAGGTAGAAAAACAAGAAGCGGGCCTCTGGGAAAAATCGGGAAACTATTACAAAGTTTGTGTCCTATAACTGATGTACACATCAGTAGACATAAAACAAAAAAAGATAGTTTGGACACAGCCTTTTTGTCTAGAGCTATACATAAGCTATGATTAATGACTAAATTGTAGCAAATATGCACAGTAAGTAAGATGGATGAAAAAACTCATGGATTTTCCCCTTCTTTAATGACAAATAACCTTCATTTAATAATGAAGGCATTTATGACTTTTGGTTGATTAAATTGTCTTGACATAGAAACTAAGTGGGGTTGCTGATTAAGTAGACTACTTCCAGGAGTGGTGGAACTCGGGCATGAGGCCTTACTTTGATGGAGAAATAACTAGGCTTAAGAATGCAAAGTGCACATGGAAGCAGATGCCCAGCATTATTTCAATGTTAAGCAATGCTTCATTGCCTGCTCTGTGCCTACACTCATTCGGAGACTCAGGGTACATTGCATTTATAATAAAACCCCAACCCTTTCCCATAACCTATAGGGTCTTACAGAATCTGTCTCTTCCTGCCTTTCTGACTTAAGCCCTTAACATTCCTCCACTTGTTTCCATGCTCCAGCCACACTAGGCTTCTTTCAGCCCCTTGGTCATTTTGAACACCTTTTCAATTAGGCCACTGCAAACCCCACAACTCTACCTAGTTTGCTCTTGAGGTTGCCAGATCAGTCTTTTCCTGATTACCCTATGTACTGCCACCTTCCCCAACCATAAGGACTCTTTATTATATGATCCTATTTAATGTTCTTCATAGTACCTATCAACACCTGGAATTATTTTTTATTTGCTTATTTTTATTAGAATCATCTTCACTAGAATCCAATACACATGAGAACAAAAATTTGTCTATTTTGTATTCCACTATATTTCAAGAACCTAAAGCTATATCTGGCTCCTAGCATGTGCCCAATTAATATTCATTAAATTAATTCAAAGAGAAATAAGACATAGCTTTTGTGATTAAGGAATCTGAAAATTATTTCTGCCCCTTTGCTTAATGTTTGCTGTTGACCACACACAGACTCTAAAACTTCCAAACACATAAAAAACTCCATCAATCCCAATTAGGTAAGGTCTGTGATTACTTTCGTAAGGGCAAGCATCTTGGAGAAATAGCAACTTTCTCTGTGAGGGGCATTTTTCCTTCCCCTTAACCCAAATATTCATTGCATATGAATCTATGTAGACATCTAGAAAACATGTCTCTCCAAAACAAAGGAGAGTACATACTTCCTTTTGGGACCCTCCATTTTCTGTTAATATCAACTTAACTTGGTAGTAGTATTTTGAAGTCAGGGAACTGCCTTTCTTTTTCTGGCCATACCTATTAGAGGGCTTCAGATTTAGGGGTATTTGGGGAAGAAAATAAAAGTATCATTTTCTATCCATGAAATAACTTTGCTGATGGCACACACTTTGTTTTATACTCCTTAGCTGTGTTTTTAGAGGATAATGAGACTGAGAAGTGTTTACCTTTAGACACATGAATGCTTGAGACTGTGGAATTACTCTTGGGAGTTGGAAAATTCCCTATGGTTCATCTTTATCTCAGAATCTCCAGAGATATCCTTTACAGGCATACCCCATGTTCAAAATTCTGCACAATGTTGTCCTCCAGGGCTCCTGAGATTTTTCAGGAAAAAAGTGCCTTCTTTAGTTGGGTAGATAGGATTGGCTTTATTTCTTTGAAAGAGATCAAATACATTTCAAACAAAGTATATTGCTGCTTTAGCATTATAGGAAACTCACAGAGCTGCAGGTCACATAAATGATTACTAAACAACCAGTCTGCTGCCTGTATGATAGTTTTCACATATTTTTTATATTATATCCTTCAATATGGAAGTGTGTGAAGAATGACTACCCTTATGGTTTGCTTTGAAAGCACTTTGCCAGGTCATTAATTGTCTGATGTCTATCCCTGAGAGAATATTTAATTGTATGTCAAACCTACTGTATATATAAATATTAAAAAAATAATAATAAATAAATAAATAAAACTATATATATAAATAAATACCTATATATATATGAAAAACCTATATATGTAAAAATATATATTAGGGTATATTTATTTCACACAATTTTTTCCTAGGGAAAGTGTTCAAATACTATTTGTATTTGAAATGAAGACAGAGATCTGAGTATTTTACAGAATTTATGCAGATAGGAGAGATAACAGCTAGAAGTCAGAATAACATCTGACTTTTAAGAAATCCTATTAAAGACACTTTTGAGGACAATGTAGAAAATCTATATTAATTGTTGCTTCTGGCAAAAGTCAAAATATAAATGATAGCCTATTGACGTGTGTATTGATCATTTAGGATACACATACCCCTAAGACATGATAAGTAACAAGAAAACAGAGTTTGGGATCCTAACTCCAAGGACGAGGTTTGAGAATATTTATACCCTGTGGTAGTTATGGTAGCAACAATTTTAATTGACAGATGATTAAGTAGATTTGAGATATTTTGCATAATGATAAACACAAACTCTGCCTTGAAAATGAGAGTTGAATTTGGGGGAAATTTTTATTAATTTTGTCGGTTCTTCTGCCATTATCATGGAAACCAAAATCATTTATTGAATGAACATGAAATAGATATATTTGTGCTATTATTTTTCAGGTCACCTCTATTAGGACCAAGTCATGAGTAAAACTGTAAACTACAAGACACGGTTGTTCATCCACCAGCCATCTAATTTCAGCCCTTAGAAAAGTGATTTGTATATAGTAAATAGTTAAGATACTAAGTTGAATAGATATTGAATAGATGAATAAGTGAAATCAAGGACTAGCTAAAAATAATGTAGTTACTGGTTCAGAGACTCTATATATGGATTTAAAAAACTTTAATGAAGATGCCAATTCATCCAATCAAAAGAAAGATAAACCCAGGAATCTGACTGGGATACTAAGAAAAACAATGGAGTTAAATTCTTGATTAAAAAAATACCCGATCCAGGGGTGCCTGGGTGGCTCAGTTGGTTGAGTGT
The DNA here is from genome assembly GCF_002201575.2 of Neomonachus schauinslandi. Taxonomy (NCBI): domain Eukaryota; kingdom Metazoa; phylum Chordata; class Mammalia; order Carnivora; family Phocidae; genus Neomonachus; species Neomonachus schauinslandi. The sequence continues at coordinate 104,202,971 of NC_058405.1, forward strand.
CTGCCTTTGACTCAGGTGATGATCTCAGGGTCCTAGAATCGAGTCCTGTATCGCGTTCCCTGCTCAGCCGAGAGCCTGCTTTTCCCTTTCCCTCTGCTGCTCCCCCTGTTGGAGCTTTCTCTCTCTGTCAAATAAATAAAATCTTTAAAAAAGAATATTTGATCCAGAGGTTCATTTTAGTAATTTATAAAGAACCCATTCCCTGGTCATCATATTCTTTCACAATGGAAAGAGAGATTTTTGAGAGATAGTGAATACTCAATGTTTAGCTATGTCTAATTACATTTAAATGATAGTCTTTTCTCAGGAATGCCATAGAAAATATCCAAATAAACTGTAAGACTTTGGCTTAATTTCCCAAAAGATAAGATTTGGTAATTTGGTTTTGACTTTTTTTTTTTTTTAATTTTTAAGAAAATAAAAATCTACCCTGAGTTGTTGGAACATTTCCATAAGACAGCAGGACACTATCAGTAGGACAATTGCTTTTTACTCTAGTTTCTTCTCATAACAGTGTGTGACCTTGGACACAGGGTTTCAACTTCTTTGGGGGGGTCTCAATATTTTTTAACTGTGAAATAACATTAGATCTGCCTGCTACACAAAGTTGTTGTGTGATTCAAGTAGCATATTAGATGTTAGAGAATTTGGGATGTTACACATTGCTATTCACATGATCATTAAGATCGCATGATCATTGTTAAGTAAGTGTTTGTATCAAAGGCTGCTTATCTCCATGTGCCTAGATAAAAAGACAACTGTATAGTTTTGTAAAAAATATGTGTGTAAAGAGGGAAGGTAGTGACTCAGTGAGTGTAGGAAGAGACAGAGTATGAGTGCATCTGAAAAAATAATACATTGTGGGGTGCCTGAGCGACTCAGTCAGTTCAGTACCCAACTCTTGATTTCAGCTCAGGTCATGATCTCAAGAGTCATGAGATGGAGCCTCCTGTGGGGCTCCGTGCACTGTGCGTGGAGCTTGCTTAAGATTCTCTCTCCCTCTGCTCCTACCACCCACTGCCGCTTGTGCACATGCTCTCACTCTAACAATAAATAAATAAAATAATAATATTAATAATAATACTACTTTGTGATGTCAGATATTTGAATTATCTTTTTAAAAAATTCCTAAAACACATTCTATTACACAGAATATATTAAAATACTTGCTGAACAAAATGAAATAACAAAAATTTGGGGGGATTTACTAAATTTCAGGCACTTCATAATATTTTTTTTCTTATTTGCACGACTCTACATGTCACATGATGTCATCTCCATTTCACAGATGTGATTATCTAGGTTCCTACTATTTACTAGATATTCTCACTCCAAAGCTCATGTCCTTTCTGCTATCAGCACTGCAGTAGAAAGGGAAAACAACATCATTTGAGAACATAGAAGGGGCTATAATATACACATATTTGTGCAACACATAATTGATGAGCCAATTGTATTCATTACTTTAGGATTTTTTTATTTGACCCTGTTGATATTTTAAGTAGTTTATACAACTAATTTAAGTTCAATATGTGTGTATGAATATAAATTTATACATACGTATGTATTTATAAGCATTCTTCTTATTGCCTCTATTGCAACAGACCTCAACAATAGTTCTGATTAAACACTCAGTGGCCTAAGCCATTGTCTTACTTGCTTCTTTCCTTCCTCCTAGTGAGTTTTCCCACCCACTCAACCACCTTCTTCACCAATTACTGGTTGCTGGGCCCAGGCCTGATCCCTTGCTACAGCGTCATGGCCAGATTCTGTGCTGAGCCTGGGATCTTGGGCTCTTCAGTATACCAGACTCTGGTTGGGTGAGAGTAGACTGCGAAGCTGGCCAGAACAGCAGGGGTGTCTGAAGCAAGAAGGAGACCCTGGAATATCTGAAAAACAGTCCCTCTCTGGACTAGGGAAAACCAGTGAGATAGATAACTGGAAATAGGAGGGGAAATAACCAAAAATAAGGAAAAAACAAACAAACAAAACAAAAAAAGAACCCCAAGGGAGGGACTGGGACATAATTTTCAGCATAGCTAAGAGCTGTAGACTCAGATATCTACAAACTCTGGGCACTTCTTACATCATCCTACAGACTACATAAGTGGCTGCTGGCAGTTTCAGAGTCAAATAAAAGGCCAAGCTAGTCTTGTACCTTTTTTGAGGAAAGAAATGTCTCTATTCTTTACAGATTTCCAATGGAGATGACCAAGGCTCTGAAGGAGCTTCTCTTCGTGAAGAAGAACCATGGCGAGGAGGGAAGTGTCTTCAAGTCCATACGGCCAGCTCTGGGCTGACCATGGGTATAGATGCCCCCAAATCTGAGCATGTCTACATGAATATGACCAGTATCCACGCCTTGTGTGACTTGATATGAGAAGACCAGGGGAAACTGGGCAAGTGATTGATTAGGCAAATTGAGGAGAATGCCAAAGGGTTCATTTCTCATACAATGGAGTTAACAAGGAGATGTACAGACCAGTCTTTGCAGATTGACCTTGCCTCAATGACAAATGTGAAGACCAGACTAGAAAATAGCCTGAGCTGAGGGCCCTCTAAGCCACATAGGTACATCTTAATAGGCTCCTGTTGAGCCCAGAGGCAGAGATGGTACTACTACCACTTGCAACTGCATGTAATCCATTCACAAGACAACCACCTGAAGGACCATGGATGACAGTGTGGTTTCTAGAACTAATGCCATCAAGGTTCTGAGGCATGAGGGACGTGTCATAGACTGAGGGTACTTTGGGAGCAGGTACCCAATAAAGTTACTGGGAGTTAAACAAAAATACTCTTATTAAACATCAAAAAACTCTTACATTGTAAAATCATTACACAGCTGATACCGTCCCATAGTTCCAAGATATGGTTATGTGAAAAATAAGATGTCTTCTTAAATACATATGATCACAAGTCCAATATAAAATTAATTAAATAATGAATGCCACAAATATTTATTGTAATAGGTACTGTTGTAGATGCTTACTATATATCAGCAAACAAATCAGATGATAACCTTTGATCTATTTCTAACAAGATGATCATTAATTTATGATACCGTTTCCATTAAGGGTTTATTAAACTAATAAAGACATTCAAAAGGAAGGGAAATATAAAGGTAGAGATGTCCTACTCCCTCCCCAAACAGAGGCAAGGGCAAAGAATCCATAATGACATATACGTGCCCCATGGATTAAGAAAAACACAAGGACGTGTCTATGTGGTGTTAAGCAACAATCTTCTGCCTAACAATGTCTCCATATTTCCTGCCAGATTTACTAGAATTATATTATTAAAAAAATAATTTCTTTGTGCTTTGTTTTAGCCTGGAATTATATAAATCTAATTGTATTATACTATGATGACAAGATCCATTCACTGGTTGATCACTCAATCTTTTTTGGCTTACCTGTATCTCCAAGTTTGTCTCAGAGAAAATTCCTATGCTTGAGAGGCTGAGCTTCTAGCTCATATTATCCTTTGTAAATGCCAGATGACATCATCTTCTTGGTAGATAAGTGAGGAAGCTAGAGCAACACGTTTGTCCCCAGCATTAGTAAGCCTGCTGTATCAGTGAGTTTTTGCCATCGTAGTGCTTAATATATATTTAGCTCACAATCTACTGGTCAGCGGGGGTTTACTTGGGTATCTCAGCATGTAACTATTTCTCCTGCTGTACTCTTCCAACTTACATGATTTGCTGCTTTGTCTTTGAGTATGCCTCAGTGGTTTATCCCTGATCGAGTGATACACTGGGTGATACCTATCCCAGTAGAAGGAAAGGAGGATAAGATCCCAAATTAGAATCATGCTCCTTTGAGCTCCCACAGCTTTCCAGTGACTTTGTGACCATTGATGTCGTTAAGGAGCAGACAAGAGGGAGACCTCAGTGCATGTTAATAACTTGAAGTTAAATTTTATCTAACACGTGACCTTTCTAAAAGGAGGTCTTACCTGCAAGGTCTTACTTGTTAAACATATGTCACTTTTTATTCATTAATCAATGTAACACAAACTGTCAGTGAAAATGCCTTTCCCTGTGGCATTATCTAAATTGTTACTGTAGAGCCCTCTTTAATTCTCAAAAATCCTAAAGAAAGCGGTATGACACAATAATCTAACACATTATAAAATGCTCTAGCACAACCCAGAATATTTACATGAAAGATGCTCTAATCATACAATAGAAATTTTCTACTTAGTACTGATAGTTCACATTCAAATCTACTTAGCAGAACATTCAAGCATACAGATAACACATGAGCAAAATGAGAAATAATACTGTGATTTCAAGCTTCAGTGAACTATGGTATAGAAATCCTGAACTAAACAATTGTTAAATGCTTGCTAGATAAATGACTATAGATGAGTTGTTTTAACTCACTCTTTTTTCTTAGAAGCAACAAATGAAAATGTGCATTTCTGTATGGTGTAGTCCCCATATTTTAACTAATATGTTACTTGCTTTAGCCACCCCACTGACTTAGAAACAAGAGAATCAATAGGTTCTCTATTTGAATATGCTACAATTGGGTACCAAGGGAATTTATTAGTTGCCCGGATCCTGCCTGATTCTTAGGTGCGTGAACTCAGGAAGGTGATACAAAAGAAAGAAGATACCTCCGTGTTGAACCAGACAAGTCCACCAATGATCATTTCAATTGCTTTTCTGTGTTCTAAATCCTATTTCAAGATTCAAAATTCACTATGACTGAGCTACATCCTTAGCATAAGGATTGGGTCAAGGACACCTCAGAGATGAAAACTACTAATCAATCGATACCTATGTGCCAATGTACAGAATATACAATTTGATCATCATTTTGATCTTTTAAAAATATTGTGATTCCCAAACACCAATGGAGCTTGAATGATTAGAAATCTGTGAGGGAATATGAATAAAAGAATAAGGGGTAGTTGCAATGGGAAAGGTAGTTGCAATGACCTATAGAGAAAGAAACTAGTAATGACAATTATGACTTTGCTTAACCTAATAGATAATGTTATGAATAATAGGCTGTACATAGGAAGCCAGCCTTCTGGGTGATGACTCTGGGGGCTTGATTTCCCACTTGGGTCCAGTGCTTCTGTGTCAGAAGGTAGAACCATGAACAACACAGAAGCAGATGTGCCTGATGCATATTAGGTAGTGATGAAGGTTTCAGGATTGTGGTGACTAAGATAGGGGCGGGGGGCTCTGTAGCTCTCTTCTGTGGCACTTAAGTGCTAGGACCTTGCTCACCACCCAGAGAAAATGCACAGCACCTGTGAAAAGTATTATCATATTGGATCCTACCTATTTCCTCATTTCCTTTGGCATGTTTTTTGTTATCAAAACAAACAATTTAGTTAGTCGTTTAGGGAGGAAGAGAGAGAGAGAAAAGAAAAACAAGTGATTTGCCAGAGATATTTTTATCTATTACCTATACATGGTCCGGTAGACTTAGCAGGTAGGTTTTCTTCTGCTTCCTCTATTAACCCAGCACATTGTCACTGACACTGAGAAACGTTGAGGAAGTGGATCAATTAAAGTCATGTGTAAATTGATCTCTTTCTATACATGTTCTGTCCTTTGTGCTGAGGACTTTATCTTTGAAATGAAAGGCACTATGTAATTTATTAATAATATGCTGGGATTTTCTTTGGTTCTTTACTAGAATATTTTTTCCCTAGATTTACGGTTCTCATAAATCTCCTTCTTCCTGACTTAAAATAATATAAATGTCTTTTTTTCTAAACAAGCTGTTTTAAAATGCCAGAGTGCAAATGCATTTATTTTAGAGGTACTTAGGTACTTTAAATCGTGAATAATAACAATACATTTATATACTTTGTATATTTGATCACCCCTAGGAACTATTTATTGATCTTTGTCAAGCCACCACTAAAATCCATGCATTCAGAGGATAAAATGTAGGGAGCCTTAAAAACTTAAGTATTTAATAGACTTGATTTGGTGTTTCAGGCCCAGGAGGGTGCTAGCTAAGTGCCTGAGATGTTCAAAGTTGCCATCATAATAGCTAAGTCCCTTTCTCCCTTCCCTAGGGAGCTACTATAAGCTCAGTCTTTGAAAGAGGATTTTAATCTTTTATTCATTATTTTTCCGAAGCCCTTGCTTGATAATAGGGTACACCTGACAGTGGGATGTCCCTTTTCTCAACTTCAGAAACTTGCTTTCTCCACTTCCTGCTTTTTCTCATTTAATGTGACTTTTTCTTCCCCAAGCCCCATATACTTTAATTTGATCACTTTTTTCTCTTCTAGCATGGGGGCTCAGAGAATTCCCAACCCCATCTCCAGCCTCAGTGTTTTTTCAGGTGTTGTTAGAGCCAACTAAGTAAACTGACATCACCTCATGTGGGAACCACGTCTGCCCATTGACCTCACAGGATTTCCTCCAGTTGATTAGGTCTTTGCTTGGATGGTCAGCTGCTCAGTCATGAGAAGTGCTGAAGACTGTTTATTGAGTATTTAGGTTGCACATTTATTAGCTAAATCATAAAATCTTAGAATGGAAACAATTTCCGCGTCACTTGGTCATGATCTCTTCTCCAGTCACTCTGTTGAGGTGTTTAATCTCTTTTTAACTCCTCTCTAAGATTGTGGGGCTCATTAATATCTATGGAAATCATCTACATTGTTGGACCATTGTAAGTTTATAAAGATCTTCTTATATGGAGCAGGAAAATCAAGAACTGTACTTTCCCATTTCTGTATTCAGGCAATTAAAAAAAACAAATCTAAATGGCTTTGTAAGATATAAAACTGTCTTCACATAATGTTTATTAATCAGTGCATTTATATAGTTTAATAGTAGGAGCATTTTGCATGTAGATTAGGTACCTCTAGGTAAACTAGTTCTTAATTCACTTGTATACAGAAGGTGAGAAAGAGAGAAATATAGTAGTACATTTTCCTGTGGTTTCACTTTCTATAAATTCATTTACTCATGGTCAAGTGCAGTCCAGAAGCAGATGATCCTCCTATCATTGGATCAGTGGTCTCCTAATGGTGGGTCACAGCACCTACATCGTTCTCCTCATTTCGTCTCATCACATAGGCATTTTGTCACCTCACATCATCACAAGAAGAGTGAGCGTAGTACAAGACATATTCACATAACTTTTACTACAGTATATTGGTATAATGGCTCTATTTTATTATGAGTTATTGTTAAACTCTTTCTGTGCTTAATTTATGAATTAAAAGTTATCATAGGTATGTGTGTATAGGAAAAAAACATATATGTGTGTGTGTGTGTGTATATATATATATATATATATATATATATAGTTCAGTACTCTCTGCAGTTTTAGTCATCCACTGGGGGTCTTGGAATGTATCCCCTGCAGATAAAGGGATACTGCTGTACTCTACCAGCAAACACAAAGGGAAGAAAATCCTGCAGGAAAAAGTAAGAAATTAGTATAAACCAAATAATGACATTCTGTTGTTATATTTAAATCTAGATAGGTCCTAAAGCTCTCATAACTTACACAAGTGAAAACGAACAGAAAGATTGATATAATCCAAGGTTTTGGGTTAATTCCATCTAATATAAGTGCTGTGATGTTGTATTTTAACAGCTTGCTAAGGGTGAGGCATTCTTTTTGTTTTTGTTATTTAATCACCTCCAAATGTTATTTATTGAGTCCCTGAAAATATTTTCTTACAGTATTTAGATTTTCCTTGAAGATCTCATTTGTGCACAACCCCTGCTTGGCTTAACTTATGAAAGTTGATATAATCTCATCTGAAAGTAATACTGCAGGGAGTCATTTGTTTTACAGAAATAAGCCACATCATCATGGAATACTGTCGGGCACAGGATGTGATACTAGAAGGGAAAGAAAAGCATTTTTCTTTCATAGAAATGGAAAAAGATGGTATAGATGGTATGTATCAAATATCAAGTATAAAATATTCACATCATGAAATTTAAACCAAATGAGATTTCAAGGAAGAGGTCAATCGCTAATAAATGTAGAATTTTATTTTTTCATAAGTTTACTCATCTCATTTTCCACTGTTTATCTTTCATGTATTTTCTTTCTATTTCTACTTCAAGTTTAATTAGATTTTCATAGAAAAGCTCAGATCTGGTGAAAAAAAAAAACTTTAGAAACACTTCGTAGCATCTTTTTAGAAGTTTTTGAGCTAAGCAGATCAGGGTCCAAAGCCCACAACCGCCACTTACCAACTATATAATCTTGGCTGACTATTTCAATTCTGTAATTCAGAATGCATGAAAATTAAATGATATCATTGTTTTAGTTATTAGTGATGTTTACCAAAGCATAGGGTAGGGTTGTATTTTTTTGCTCTCCCATGTTGGGTAAGGACAAATGGTCATTTCTGACCAATTACTTATGAACGAATGTGACATGTATCAATCTCAGGCTAGAGCATTTAATTGTCTGAGGACACTCTCCGGAATACCTTTTCCTCTCTTAAGGTAAATGTAGATAGCGTCTTTTCTGTGGGCTGTGGTCCAGAAATGAAGAGATTTGAGGCAGTATTTCACTTGACCTATGATGGCATGTTGCATGAGGAGAAATGACCCTCCGATATGATATACTATTTAGATTTGGAAGCTGTCCCTCATGAAGCATAATCTAGCCCACCAATTGTGTTTCATTCAGAGCAAGAGCCTAGTAAATGTAATATGGAAGGAATGTCTCTAAGAAGTATCATTTTCATAAATTTTTAAAATGTATACAACACATAAAAAAGACTTGTGGGACTATCACTGACTTGGTTAAGGTCTATTGAACATATTGAATCTTTACAATTATCAATCGTATGAAACATTTAAAAAAGGTCTTGATACATTTCACAAGAATAGAATAGAATGTTAATGCTCATGCCACCTCAGAGGATTTTATGGAGTTCTATCACAAATCTTTTTGAGCCAAATGCAGTCCTCTATCCTTGGTCAAGACTGATAGCTAGCCAGTTTAAAAAATCCTCATATATATTTTTGGTTTCTCAAAAAGTACCACTTATTTATTCATAAGTTTATATTTCATTATTTTTCTGTTTACCAAGAGATCCCACTTAATGTTATAATATAGTCATGTGAATCCCAATCTGTCTGTATGAGATTCTGAGAGTTGTCGTAACAAAGTTCCACAAACTGGGTGGCTTAAATAACAGAAAATTATTGTCTTGCGGTTCTGGAGATGATGTTAGAAATCAAGGTGTGTGTTTTCTTCTGAGGGTTGTGAGGGACCATCATGTCCATGGCTCTCTCCTAGCTTCTGAGAGTTTGCTGGCAGTCTTTGGCGTTTCTTTTCTCATAGAGGCATCACTCCAACCTATGCCTTCATCTTTACATCACCTCCCTGTGTGTCTTCACCTCATCTTCTCTCCCCGTGTGTCTGTCTGTGTCCAAATTTCCCCCTTTTAAAAATTACCAGGCATATCTGATTAGAGTCCAGCTTAATGCTCTCATTTTAACTTGGTTACCTCTGTAAAGACCTTATTTCCAAAGAAGGTCACATTCTGAGGTACTAGGTGTTGGAACCTGTCCCTTGGGAAAAACAATTCAACCCACAACGCCATCAGTTCAAACTAACTAGCATTTCTAGTAGAAATAACTGAATAGCTCATTATGTACATGACAACACACAGTGGGTACATGATTTTTTTTAAAACCCAAATATTATTATAGCTAACTCTAGATTATACACCTTGTGTGGATTGTCACCCATGGCACAAAACCTCCTTTTCTTCCTCACTTGACTAAAGTACCTGACAGATAAGAGGCATAGAGAAAATTAGGGAGATGACCAGGATCCTCACAATTCTCAATATAAAGTATGTATGTGTGTGTAGTGTGTGTGTGTGTGTGTGTGTGTGCAGGATTGCATTTTCTGGCCACGTCATGTTTATTATTTTATTTTATTTTTTTAAGATTTTATTTATTTATTTGACAGAGAGAGACACAGCGAGAGAGGGAACATAAGCAGGCGGAGTGGGAGAGGGAGAAGCAGGCTCCCCGCCAAGCAGGGAGCCCGATGCGGGGCTCGATCCCAGGACCTGGGATTGTGACCTGAGCCGAAGGCAGACGCTTAACGACTGAGCCACCCAGGCGCCCCAACCACCTCATGTTTAGATGGAGACATGTGACTATTTTACTATATTTAATCTTCATATCTGAAAAAATGAATAAACATATATGTACATTCTTGAGAGACTGGCAATGTCAAATTGTCTTACTTTTGCTTAACAAAAAAATTGTTTCTTTTTCAGAATGACCACAGTTAAAGTCTCTTTCCAAAATTAGTTTTCTGAACAATAACAATCTTTCCATAAAAGACAATGCTGGCCTACAATTTCATTATTATTTTCAAAACTAATACTTTTCTTTGTATCTCTTCTTCAATGCCCCAAAACTGTTGATTAAGAAAGTTTGGGGCGCCTGGGTGGCTCAGTCGTTAAGCGTCTGCCTTCGGCTCAGGTCATGATCCCGGGGTCCTGGGATCGAGCCGCGCATCGGGCTCCTTGCTCTGTGGGGAAGCCTGCTTCTCCCTCTCCCACTCCCCCTGCTTGCGTTCCCTCTCTCGCTGTGTCTCTCTCTGTCAAATAAATAAAATCTTTAAAAAAAAAAAAAAGAAAATTTAAAATAGGGAAAATTGGGGAGTGATAAGTAATGTTCTTCCTGCTGATATGAGCAGATGATAAAAGAGAGGAGAAAGTTAATGTGCCTGTAAGGTCAAAATGCCCTCTTTCCAGCTGGCTCTTAGATAATTTCTAATGAGGATGGCGTTCATAAGCAACTCTCCTGTTTGGCTACCTAGATTTTTCTAAAAGTCACATTTAGATAAATAATGGTTGGATATCTTGCTTGAATTTACTTTTTATTTAGTAATGAGTTACCACTCAGTTTGACTAAAAAAAGGGTGAGGCTCACTTTCCAGTATATTCAACATACCAAAAATAAGACATATTCCTTTTTGTTCCTCCCAGCTTTACTGAGATATAATTGGCATATAACATTGGATAAATTTAAGGTATACAGGATAGTGATTTGATATATACACACATATTGTGAAATGATTACCACAAGTTTAGTTAACACAACCATAACCTCACAACTTACATTTTTTTCTTATGATGAGAACTTTTAAGACCTATTCTCTTAGGAACTTTCAAATATGCAATAGAATATTGTTAACTATAGTAATCATGCTGTGCATTGTATCCCCAGAACTTAAAACTGGAAGGTTGTACCTTTTAATCAGCCCCACCCATTTCTCCTGCCCCTACACGTAAGATGTATTCCTATAAAAGAGAGAAGAGGTAGGTTCACGGGTATCCTTATTTACTTTAAGGCACTTCTTCTGAATGTAACCTCAAGCATTATGCTGGGAAATGGGGTTCGTTGGTGAAAACAACATGCCTGAACTGTTTAATGACATATAATAATACATTCGAAAATTTGGTCCTAAGCAATTAACTGAGATCATTATTTATCTAGAATTTAGGAACTTCCTCAGTGAATGTTTAAAATAAGACAATGTGCTCAGTTTTGAAAAGGAATATTTAAGACTTATCTTGTAGTTAATATTGAAAGAATGTGTTTCAGAACTGCCTGAAAAGATTTCTCTGCAGAGGATCTGAAAATTATATTCACAAAATTACCCTAAAAAATTCAGAATTGAGAAAGTATGCTAGCATGGTTATTTTAGGTTTATAACTGACTAATGGATAAAAAAGCACTCATTTCATCAGGAGCCTATATTCATTTTTTTTTTTTTTAAGATTTTTTCCATTTGCGAGAGAGAGAATGAGAGACAGAGAGCATGAGAGGGAGGAGGGTCAGAGGGAGAAGCAGACTCCCTGCTGAGCAGGGAGCCCGATGTGGGACTCGATCCCGGGACTCCAGGATCATGACACGAGCTGAAGGCAGTCGCTTAACCAACTGAGCCACCCAGGCTCCCCTACCTATATTCATATTTACCAAGAATATTCAATTTTATCTACATTGCTTGCAAAACATTTCTCCTTAAAACCAAAAGTCCTATGGTGTGTTCAGCTTAAATTGTATGTGTAAATAAAAGCTGAACTTTCAACCTTTCTTCACTCCTTCAAGGAAAGGAAGAAATTGAAACCCATTCTATGAATGCAATCATTTAAAACAATCCCAAATTTCCACTAAATACAGATAATCCTAAGAATTCAGGGCTGGACCAAAACTAAGAAGTCAGGTGGTCTGTTCCCCTTCATTTTGGAACGAATGTGTTTAATCCACACCAAAATGGGTGAGATAATGAGATAATTTCAAAATCTTGAAATAACAAAGGTTTCATAAGTCCTATAAAGAGCATCACTTCTCAATTCTTTCTGCAGATACTAACTGATGACTTATTTCTCAGCTGGTTGAGTCTAATTTTTTATATTACATCTTTCGATTCAACGCTCCTCAAATTTTAAAGTATATGCAAAATACCTGAGGACCTCATTAAAAATGCAGTTTCTGATTGAGTTGGTCTGTGGTGGAGCCTCAGGTCTTCTATTTATAACAAGTTCTCAGTGATTCTGATGCTACTTTTCAACAACCACCCCCGGAATAGCACCAGTCTAGAAAACACAGAAATTCAAATCTAGAAGTACTCTTAGAGCCCACTCAGTCTGACACTTTTGCTTATTAAAAGATTTCTGCCACTTTGAATGATAGTTCTCTAGTTTTCTTTCTCTGTTTCATGTATTCATTTGATTTTTCTTTTCTTTAAGTATTGGATGGCAAACAGGATTTGAGTATTTTGTTTCTTTGTGCATAGCACACAGACTGGAAAACCATCAGTCAAAATATTATACAGGCAATGCAATTATTTGGCCAACTACGTTTCAGATTTCATATCGAATGACAATAAGGCTAAATATTTAAATTTCAATTAGCCAATGTTCCCATCAGTTGTTATTTTATTACACCCAAGTAATTGCACACTTTTATACATTTATGTCCCTTGCTTAATCATTGAAGACATTTGAGTTTTGAACCCTGGTTGATTGCCAGACATTAGGTTGGTAGTTGACAAGATAAGTTTGGAGTCCTGCTTCAACCTTATGATTCTAGCATAATGAGGCACAAAGAGATTAAAGAATTTCCTCTAATTTAGATAACTGGCTTGATTCAAAGAAGGGAACTTACGTCTTTGGTTCTAAGTAAAATGCTTTTTGCAATATCTGACCCTTCACTCACATGGTTCTTTACTTACTAGAGATTATAAACATATATACCAAAATTGGAGATCTTACATTTGATTTTTTAAAATATTGAAAGTATTTAGAAAATTGTGATTATTTTGCATCAGGTAGATTAAACATCTTGATAAAATAATTAACATTTTTACTTTGTGAACATGTTGGCATCTATGCAGGACTATTAAAAGATGCTTATTATTCATGTGGGTTTTGGATGATCATATTGTGGGAAATGTCTCTTAACAGATGAAAATTTATGAACAAAAAGTGTTTGGTGGATGTAAATCCTTTCTAGTAACATGTTCTTGCATTGCCATCTGGACTTTCTCCTGAAGTTTATTTTCTCTATAGTTTGAGACTTCTTACCACTCTTTTTTTCCTTTTTTTTAAATTCTAACCCCCAACATGGGACTCAAACTCATGACCCCAAGATCAAGAGTCACATGCTCTACTGAATGAGCCAGCCAGGTGCCCCTTCTTACCAATCTTTGTTATGAATCATTTTTATACATGAATGCTATTATAGCCCCTTTCCTTAAATAATTGTTATTTTCGTTTGAAAAATTGAGTTTATATTCTCCTGAATTTTCTTAGTTACTTAGATATGTCTTCTAAAAGTAAGGCATGGAGTGTGAATATATTCCAAGACTGTCCACTGTCTAATCATCT